>NC_045977.1:33924783-34224783 GCF_010909765.2 Amblyraja radiata | reverse complement strand
GTGTGTGTGTGTGTGTGTGTGTGTGTGTGTGTGTGTGTGTGTGTGTGTGTGTGTGTGTTTGTGTGTATATAAATGGTATGTATGCCCATGTGTGTGTGTGTGTGTTCATATGTGTGTGTATATAAATGGGTATGTTCATGTGTGTGTATATGTACATGTGTGTGTGTGTATTTACATGTATGTGTGTGTGAATGTGGGTGTATATGTACACACACTGAACATTTTCTCTCGTTAATTACATTGTTTACAGGGTACTATGTTAACATATTCTGTTGTGCTGCTGCAAGTACGAATGTCATTGTTCTATCTGGGACACATGACAATAAAACACTTGACTCTTGATACATAGGCTGGGCTGCTGTCTGTACTGTGGAGATGAGGACTTCTAACCCCAGACCCTGCTTCCTGCTATACTTTGGACGTCCTCTACCATTTCCTTTCATGATCGCACTCTAGCCTGTCTATAATCTGCAGAGGCCAGAGTCCAGACTCTGATTCAGCCAGTTCCTTATTCTCACGGTGTTCCTTCCAACAATAACCTCGCTTTCTTTACAACTTCTGGCTTCAAGTCGACACCCAGCAGCTTTCGCTCTGCTCTGCAAATCTTGGCTTCTGCGACACTGCGCCATTACGACATGAAGTAATAACTAGATCTTATCCCAAATTTGGCTTCCAGATTCCTGAGATTTTTCTGGACACCATTCCGTGTTTCCGCACCAGACTGCACTGGTGTCTTTGCTCCGGTTCTCTGCTGCTTAAATTTCAACATAGCTCTGACCGACTGACAGCCCTTCGCCCCTCTCTCTGCTCCCCACGAGTGGACAACTGGCCCCTCAGCTGCAGCCTCAGTCTAATCCCAGGAGAGATGGTCTCATTTCTGGTCTGCAGTCTATTTCTCCATCACTCTGCATCTTGCCAAGCCTTCAACGCTATTTTGTTCCAGGCAAACTGATCACATAGTTTCCACCAGTGGGAGAGTCTAGGACCAGAGGCCACGGCCTCAGAATAAAAGGCAATACCTTGAGAAAGGAGATGAGGAGGAATTTCTTTATTCAGAGGGTGGTGAATCTGTGGAATTCATTGCCACAGAAGGCTGTGGAGGCCAAGTCAATGGATACTTTTAAGGTAGAGATAGATAGATTCTTGATTAGCACGAGTGTCAGGGGATATGGGGAGAAGGCAGGAGAATGGGGCTGAGAGGGAAAGATAGATCAGCCATGATTGAATGGCATGGATTTGATGGGCCGAATGGCCTAATTGTGCTCCTATCACTTATGAAAATAGTGCTCCTGGATTTTACAGCTCGATCAATCATCAATCAGTGGTGCAGCTAGAAGAACTACTGCCTCACAGCGCCAGTGACCTGGGCTCGATCCTGACCTGGGTGGCTGACTGTGTGGAGTTTGCACGTTCTCCCTGTGATTGAGTCTCTTACCTTCAAGCTATCAAGTCAAGTCAAGTCAAGAGAGTTTATTGTAATGTGCCCCAGATAGGACAATGACATTCTTGCTTGCTGCAGCACAACAGAGTATTGTAAACAAAAATACGTGCTTGATATTTCCATCCTGAGGAAAAGATTCTGACTGTCCACCCTAGTCTATGCATCTCATCATTTTAAATACTTCTGACCACGACTCCCCTCAACTTCCTGCACTCCAGAGAAAACAATCCAAGTCTGTCCATCCTCTCCTTGTGACTAATACTCTCTGATCCAGGCAGCTTCCTGGCAAACCTCCTCTGCACTGCTTACAAAGCCTCCCGTCCTGTAACAATTGCACGCACTGCTGCGAATGTGGCCTCACCAAAGTCTTATAAATCTGTATCACGTCTTCCTGACTCATCTGCTCAAACTTCCTGAATTTTCTACTCAAAGTAGCTGAAACAGGAACTCAATCGAGCTCAGACTTGTTTGGCTTCAGTTTATAAAGGAGCTGAGACAAACAATAAAACATTTTCTGCTTCCATATTTTTACAGAAACATTTTTTTGTTCCCCCTCCGTCACCCATGTTGCTTCCCAGGAGACTCGGCTGGGAAAAGAAACCAGGAATACTGGATCGATTGACTAAATACCTACTGGGTGAACCGGCACGGTGGCACAGCGGTAGAGTTGCCGCCTAACAGCGCCAGATACCCCGGTTCGATCCTGACGACGGGGTGCTGTCTGTACGGAGTTTGCACGTTTTCCCCGTGACCTGCATGGGTTTTCTCCGGGATCTCCAGTTTCCTCCCATATTCCAAAGACGTACAGATTTGTAGGCTAATTAGCTTGGTATAAGGTCATAAAGTCAAAAGGAATAGGAGTAGAATTAGGCCATTCGGCCCATCAAGGCTACTCCGCCATTCAATCATGGCTGATCTATCTCTCCCTCCTAACCCCATTCTCATGCCTTCTCCCCATAACCTCTGACACCCGTACTAATCAAGAAATTATCGTGATAAATTATCCTTAGTGCGTGCAGGATAGTGTTAGCGAGCGGGGATCGCTGGTCGTTGCGGACCCGGTGGGCCGAAGGGCCTGATTCTGGACTGCATCTCTAAACTAAAAATGATGTGTTACCCCAGTACACAATGGGTATGTGCGTTGCCTTGACATGCTTTTGGTGAGCCTTAGACATGCCAGCACTGCTCAGCATCCATGAGAACCAAAATAGCACAGTCACTCTCAGCATGAGTACAGTTTAAAATCTCAGGCCATAATATAAAAGTCTAATGTGGATTTAAATAAAACAGCATTATAATGCCCCCAGTTATTACTTCATTTTGAATCTATTTTAATTCTAATGCTGAATATATTTGAAATGCATTGTTTTTCCTCAGAGGTAAGATTTCTTTTGGCATATTGTCCAATTTAGCTTTAAAATCAGACATTATAAGCTGGCACCTATTTTTGAAACGGCCTGGTGTGTTATATCTATAGTTCCCTGAATGTCGTGATTGGAAAATCCATTCTGAGAGTCACATTGCATCCTTACATGATCCGGAAATGATTACATTGAAGGTTCCTTTAAACCTTTTACAACACTGGGATATTAGTCAAATACAGTGGTGCAAAGTACAAACGGGGACCCAAACGCTTATATAGAAGCACTTTGCATGGCAGATATATAGGCACACCATCGATTTTCCCTCACCCAGAAAGTGGGATCGCATAGAACTAGTGTGATCGATGGTCGGTGTTGACTTCCCAGGAGACTCGGCTGGGAAAAGAAACCAGGAATACTGGATCTATTGACTACATACCAACTGGGTGAACTGGGTTCGACTATGAATTGAAATAATACACTTTGTGCAAGGGATTCAGTGGGTTGACTGAGGAATGCCTGCAATGCCTCTGGCCCTGCTGTGTTTGTGTACATCAGGTTGTTTTGGTTGAAGATAGACACCAAAAGCTGGAGTAACTCAGCGGGACAGGCAGCATCTCTGGAGAGAAAGAATGAGTGACGTTTTGGCTCGAGACCCTCCTTCTGACTAAGAAGGGTCTCGACCCGAAACGTCACCCATGCTGTCTGTCCCGCTGAGTTACTCCAGCTTTTGGTGTCTATCTTCAGTTTAAACCAGCATCTGCAGTTCCTTCTTACACAGGCTGTTTTGGTTGTTCCTGCCCTTTGGCAACATACCAGGCCAGGGAGTGACTGTCACATTCTAGCTGTTGGTTATGAAACCAAAGTGTTGATGGAATGGTAGTGATTGAAGTCTCTGCTGGTTGCTCAATATGTAGATCCACCTTTGCAGTGTTTATTTTGGTTTGTCCTTCCGTTTCTGTTCTCTCTGGAAAGTGTTGACTCCATTTAGTCGGTCTGGAGAAATAGATATTGCTGGCTTTTTCCACAATGAGCAGCAATAAACTGAACCCGCGTATAAGGAGACACAAGGAACTGCAGATGCTAGTTTAACAAAACAAAAACGACACAAACTACTGGAATAACACAGCGGGTCAGGCAAGCAAGAGTTATGGGGTTGAGTGGGAAAGATGGGTCAGCCATGATTGAGTGGCAGAGTAGGTGCGATGGGCCGAATGGCCTAATTCTTAGATTTACTTTAGTTTAGAGATAGAGCGGGGAAACAGGCCCTTCGGCCCACCGAGTCCGGGCTGACCAGCGATCCCCACACATTAAAGGGCCTGTCCCACAAGCATGCGACTGCATGCGGCAAGCGCGACCTAACGTGGTCGCTTCATCCGTACGGCCTCGCGGGGCCGGTCCCACTTCGATCGCCGGAGCCGTATGGAGTTGTGCGGAGCTGGTCCCGACATCGCGCGGGGCTCCGAAAAACTGAGAGTGTTCAAATATTCCGCGCGGCAACGGCCTGCCAGCCCGCAGACGGCTCAACACCGTACGCACCGCCTCGACGTGCATGCGCAGCGTCTCGATGCCGAACGCAGCGTCTTGACGCCGTACGTCACGCGCAAACTTCCCGCGGACTTCGCTCGAACTTCACGTCACTCACTCGACCTCCGCGCGGCCACCGCTTCCGGTTTGGTCGCGCTCGCCGCATGCAGTCGCATGCTCGTGGGACAGGCCCTTAACACAACCCTGCACTAGGGACGATTTACATTTACACCAAGCCAATTAACCCACAAACCAGCACGTCTTTGGAGTGTGGGAGGAAGGAAACCGACGTTCTTGGAGAAAACCCACGCAGGTCAGGGGGAGAACGACGCGGGCCACTGGGAGAATTACCTCTGCACCCTCTCCAAAGCCCCCCACACCCTTCCTGCAGTGGAGTGACCAGAATTGCAGGCAATATCCAAAGTCCTCTGCGGCCACATCGTGACAAAGCTAGGCCACACCAGAAACAATATTCAACTCTCATCAGAAGGTTTGGGAATACCATGTTGTGATATCTAAATAGCATTCTGAAAGGAATAAAACACAACACTCATTCATTCAATTGGGAAATGTGTGCACCAGATTGTCAGTAAAGTGTTTAATGAGATATCTGTCAATGAGTGACAAAGGTTGCATAGTATAAGGATTAAACTGTCCAAAATGACACTGCACAATGTTGAATATTGCATTTCTATTTTTTTTAAAGATACTTATGCCACTTTCATGTTACTCCAGAACTGGCTAAAAGGAGCAGGTTGGTGAATCTGATAGCAAGTGTGACCTGCTTGGCACAGGAGAAAAATATCAAGTATATTAATATCATCTGCTA
Organism: Amblyraja radiata; assembly: GCF_010909765.2. NCBI lineage: Eukaryota > Metazoa > Chordata > Chondrichthyes > Rajiformes > Rajidae > Amblyraja > Amblyraja radiata. The sequence goes on along the minus strand of NC_045977.1, from coordinate 34,219,625 downwards.
TTAAACTGAACATAATCCTCTGTTGGGATTGTGGAGTCTGTATGATCGCAGGGGGTCATAAGGTCATGTGATAGGAGCAGAATTAGGCCATTTGGCCCACCATGTCTACTCCGCCATTCAATCATGGCTGATCTATCTTTCCCTCCTAACTCCATACTCCTGCCTTTTCCACATAACCTCTGACACCCTTACTAATAAAGAATCTATCTAACCCTGCCTTCAAAATATCCACTGACCTGGCCTCCACAGCCTTCTGTGGCAAAGAATTCCACAGATTCACCACCCTCTGACTAAAGACATGCGTTCTCATCTCCTTCCTAAAGGAACGTCCTTTAATTCTGAGGGTATGACCTCTAGTCCTAGACTCTCCCACTAGTAGAAACATCATCTCCACATCCACTCTTTCCAAGCCTTCCACTATTCTGGACGTTTCAATGAGTGGAGGTTTGGAAAGGGTTCAGATGAAGTTTAGGGTGCCTGGTTCAGGGGGGGTTTAGCTACAAGAAGAGGTTGGACAGACTTGGATTGTTTCCTCTTGAATGGCAGAGGCTGAGGGGCAGTCACGGTGGCGCAGCGGTAGAGTTGCTGCCTTACAGCGAATGCAGCGCCGGAGACCCGGGTGCGATCCCGACTACGGGTGCTGTCTGTACGGAGTCTGTACGTTCTCCCCGTGACCTGCGTGGGTTTTCTCCGAGATCTTCAGTTTCCTCCCACACTCCAAAGACGTACAGGTATGTAGGTGAATTGGCTTGGTAAATGTAAAAATTTTCCCTAGTGTGTGTAGGACAGTGTTAATGTGCGGGGATCACCGGTCGGCGCGGACAACCTGTTTCCGCGCAGTATCTCTAAACTAAACTAAACTAGACCTGATGGAAGTATATAAAATTACGAGGGGCCATACACCAGCTGCTCCAGGTTCCGCCCATATTCCCAAAAAAACTGGCCAATGTCGATTCATCTTTGTGTCAGCAATTGGCAAAATTAACCAAAGCTGGGGTTGGGGAGTGATGGGATTTGAAGGAGAAAATTGGTTGCAGGGATACAGAGAAAGAAAGAGAAGGGGAATGGGACTGATGGGATCACCCTTCTAGGAGACAGCATTGAGGCAATGGGATGAATGGCCTCTTACAATGGTGTCATAGTAATGACTCCGCTATTTTTAAGAGGCCTATCTAGCTCTCTCTTGAAAACATCCAGAGAACCGGTCCCCACTGCCCTCACCATTCGCTGTGAGAAAAAGTGTTTCCTCGTCTCCGTTCTAAATGGCTTACTCCTTATTCTTAAACTGTGGCCCTTGGTTCTGGAGAGTCAAATGCAACGAAATTTCGTTCAAGGTGCACTGTGTCTAGGTGTATATCTGAATGACAATAAAGTTTTCATTCATTCATTCATAATTAATTATGAATCATGGATTATGAAATGTTCAATGTTTATTTCGAAACCCAAATGCATTCCATAAAGATCGCACCCTCTACATATTGTTGTTATTGTTTAAATACATGGCTTCATTTTCTTGTTGGGTTTAGGGGGAACGCACTGAATTGAGTTTGGACAAATACCAGAATTAAGAGATGGTATTGGAGAGGTCAGATGAAGTGTAGGCTCTCTGTTTGACTTGACACTCACACGTTCTCAATGAACCAAAGCCTTTGATCAATACAGCAACTTACTTGTGGAATGTGCGACATACAACGTATTAAAGATAGACGCAAGATGCTGGAGTAAATCAGCAGGTCAGGCAGCATCTCTGGAGAAAAGGAATAGTTGACGTTTCGGGTCAAGACCCATCTTCAGATCGTCGTACACTTCCTACACATTCAATGTTTAATTCAGCTTAGTTTTAGTTTAGAGATACAGCGTGGAAACAGGCCCTTTGGCCCACCACGTCCGTACTGATCAGCAATCCCCGCACATTAACACTATCTTACATCAGGGACAATTTTTACATTTAGATAATAGACAATAGACAATAGGTGCAGGAGTAGGCCATTCGGCCCTTCGAGCCAGCACCGCCATTCAATATGATCATGGTTGATCATCCCCAACTAGTACCCCATTCCTGCCTTCTCCCCATATCCCCTGACTCCGCTATTTTTAAGAGACCTATCTAGCTCTCTCTTGAAAGCATCCAGAGAACCGGTCCCCACTGCCCTCACCATTCGCTGTGAGAAAAAGTGTTTCCTCATCTCCGTTCTAAATGGCTTACTCCTTATTCTTAAACTGTGGCCCCTGGTTCTGGACTCCCCCAACATCGGGAACGTGTTTCCTGCCTCAAGTGTGTCTAAGCCCTTAACAATCTTATATGTTTCAATGAGATGCCCTCTCATCCTTCTAAACTTCAGAGTGTACAAGCCCAGCTGCTCCATTCTCTCAGCATATGACAGTCCCGCCATCCCGGGAATTAACCTTGTAAACCTACGCTGCACTCCCTCAATAGCAAGAATGTCCTTCCTCAAATTAGGGGACCAAAACTGCACATAATACTCCAGGTCTTCCCAAGTACCTGCCGTTAGCGCTAAGAGATGTCCCCGAGTTTGATTTTGTTTTAAACTCAGGAGAGCTCTTGGAATGAACTCGCACCGTGGGACAAGGCTATTAGACACAAAATGCTGGAATAACTCAGTGGGACAGGCAGCATCTCTGGAGAGAAGGGATGGGTGACGTTTCAGGTCGAGACTCTTCTTCAGACTGAGGTTTGGAGTGCTGCTATGTGCCATCTGCACACTGACTGAAAATTCCTGGGCATTTGACTCGGAGCGTAGACTGATTACATAGCCACCATTTACCAAACATGCAAACGAAAGTTTTGGAGAAGTTACATGTGTCGCAATAGCCTGTGCTAATCACAAACAAAACATTCCCTCTCACATGAGCCATTTTCACAGTTGAGAGAAATATGCTTGGGAAGAGCAGTGGATAAAGTGAGGATTGTATTTCACTGCATTTTATGCCGGAAATGAATGAGGTAATGAACAATGACATTAGCACATTTACTCTTTAGCAGAGACCCAGCCTACAGGCGTGCTGTTGTAACAACACTTGCACTCCAAACCAAAACGCTTCATTCAGTTGAACCATATATCACAGTGGTAATAATTCAACATTTGTCAAACCTTTTCAATGAAAGCTATCAGTAGCTTAACACTAATGTTTGGCAAAGGAGACATTCCCTGTATCATTAATTCACCAGCCTCGGTGTAAGAGAGGCAACTTATTAAAAACATTTCCATGTCCTGAGAGAATGTGAAATGGTGTCTGTTATTAAATGGCAGATTAAATAATGCTTGTCCTCGTTTCTGCTTATGTGTTAAGGAGCACCGCAGGAACATGTTCACGCTATTACACATTTCGACATGGTGGCACAGTTAGTAGCATTGCTGCCTCACCACGACAACTGCCTAGGTTCAATCCTGACCTCCCGTGATGTGTGAGAGAGAGAGTGAGTGAGAGAGTGTGTATGCGTGTGTGTGTGTGTTTGTGCATGCGTATGGGCATGAGAGTGTGCCTGAGAGTGTGTGGGAAAGCGTTTGCATGTGAGTGTGTGCGAGAGTGTGTGCGTGGGTCTGTGTGTGCGCTTGTGTGTGTGTGCGAGCGTGCGTGTGTGTGGGAGGGAGAGAGAGAGAGAGTGAATGTGTGTGTGTAAGTCTGTGTGTGTGAGTGTGAGTGTGTGTGTGTGTGTGTGTGTGTGTGTGTGTGTGTGTGTGTGTGTGTGTGTGTGTGTGTGTGTGTGTGTGTGTGTGTGTGTGTGTGTGTGTGTATGTGTGTGTGTGTGTGTGTGTGCGTGTGTGTGTGTGTGTGTGTGTGTGTGCAGTGGCGGACTGGGTCTAAAAATATTGGTTGCCGGGAGACAAAGGGGGCCCACTTCATCAGGGGCCCACTTGCCATCGGGCAAGCTGACACCCTGGCCAGTCCGCCACTGTGTGTGTGTGTGTGTGAGAATTGTTGTGTGAGTGTGTGGGTGTGAGAACATGTGAGTGTGTGAGTGAGTGAGTGTGTGAGAGGATGTGAAGTCTTTACATTCAGTCAGCAGAATATGCCCCAGTGGAACCTCCTTCCACATGATTTGCTGCCAGTGCATTCTAGATTACAACCATAGTTTGCAGAAAGAAGTTGTTCCTCTTGTCACCTGTACAGGTTTGTCGGTCAATAGGTATAAATGGAAAAAATTGTCCCTAAAGTAGGATAATGTTAAAGTGAGGGGTTGGCAGGTCGGTGCGGGCTCAGTGGGCCAAAGGGACTGTTTCCGCGCTGCATCTTTGAACTAAACTAAAGAACAAGCCTTCTTTAAGTCCCTACATGCCACACCTCCCTTCTCAACTGTATCCGTCGCCCCATCAAAATATTCCATCAAATTGATTAAGTATGACCTACCCTTGACAACCCTGTGGTGGTTTGCCTCAATTGATCTATTTTCCTATGGAAGACTATTGACCTCGTCTCAGATCAGTCTTTCTAAAGGCTTTCCTGCCGTCGGGCATTAAAACAGACAACACTGCACATGCACGGATCTTGAAAAATGCTCTTAATATTCCCTTTATTTCCCAAAAGGTTCATTGGTCACTGACATTACCAGCTTGCACTGCAACAATAAGTTCGTAGGATAGACACAAAAAAAGCTGGAGTATCTCAGCGGGACAGGCAGCATCTCTGGAGAGAAGGAATGGGTGACGTTTCGGGTCTGGACCCTCCTTCAGGGTCAGAGAGTCAGAGAGTGGGGTGGAGACCAGGAGTGGATCAGCCACGGTCTTAGTTAATGGTAGTAAGGAACTGCAGATGTTGGTTTAAACCAAATATTTAGATAACAGTAAAGGTCTGAAGAAAGGTCTCGACCCGAAACGTCACCCATTCCTTCTCTCCAGAGATGCTGCCTGTCCCGCTGAGTTACTCCAGCTTTTTGTGTCTATCTTCGGTTTAAACCAACTGCAGTTCATTCTTACACATTCTCGGGAATGTCAACGTTCCATTACATCACTTGATTTCACCATTAGCATTGGCTCTTTCACTTGATCTGTGGCCTGCATGCAGCTTTAACTCTGATGGCCCGAACTCTAGGCTAGCACCCCCTGGCATTCTTGCACATGCTTCTCTTGCCTCACAGCCCGAGTTTCACACTTCGGATGGCTAAAGCAAGTTACTCTAACTCAGCAGAAAGGTTTTTTTTGTTGAGATATACAGTGTGGAAACTGAGCCCTTCGGCCCACCAGCGATCCCCGCACACTAACACTATCCTACGCCCACTAGGGACAATTTACAATTATACCAAGCCAATTAACCTACAAACCTGTACGTCTTTGGCGAGCACATTCTCCCTGAGACTGCGTGGGTTTTCTCTGGGTGCTACGGTTTCCTCCCACACTCCACAGATGTATAGGATTGTAGATTAATTGGGATTCGATTCAATTTACTGTATCTGTGAATTGTCCCTCATGTGTAGGATAGTGCTGGTGTATGGCGTCATCACAGGTCAGCACGGACTCAGTGGGCTGAAGGGCCTGTTTCCGTACTGTATCTGTAAATACTGGGCAACCCCACCACGCTGGAACTAAAAAGGTCTGGAAATTGCGACATTTGGCTGGTATTTACCCAGGCCAAATAATTCACCAGCTGTTTCCTCTGGTACTTGGTTGCATGTGAGAAAAACTTGCAACTCGTGAAAATCCCGGAGGCCACTGGACTAAAATGTCTCTTCAAGGTTTTAACCGCATCCTCATTAGAGACCTCCTCGTTGCCACATCCTTGTCTTAGAGTCATTGAGTCGTGCAGCATGGAAACGGGGCCCTTCGGCCCAACTTGTCCATGCTGACATGGATGCCCCGTCTGTACCAGCCCCACCTGCCTGCGTTTGGCCCAGATCCCTCTAAACTTCTTCCTATCCATGTACCTGTCCAAATGTCTTTTAAATGTTGTTAATGTATCTGCCTCATCTACCATCTAAAGGAGGCCTGGCGTGGAGGGGCCGCCAAGAACTAAAGGGGACATGATATGGGGTGGGGGGTGTTATTTTTATAACTGTGAGTCACGGCATGTTTGTGGTGTCTCTTTTGTGTACTTTCCATGCAAAAAGAAAAAATTCACTGCACCGAGTCTATGTACAAGTGACAATAGAGTATCATCATCATCATCATCATCATCATCTGATGGCTCGTTGCATATAACCAGCACCCTCTGAGTGAACAAGTTGCCCCTCGGGTTCCTATTAAATCTTTGCCCTCTCACCTCAATCACCTCCCGCCCGTCTATAGTACAAGCCACGTACCACAGGCGGCCGTGCCTGCAGTACCCGGCCCCAATGTCCCATGTGCATCGAGCACTACTGCCAGCAACAACATCACCTTCCTCATTTCACATCTGGCTGCACCGCTCCGTTCTGAGCCTTCCTCCGGGACCTCTGTGATGTTGTTTGCTTGTCGGAACAACGCGTGCAGGGGAAGGGGCAGAGATTGGGCTTTTATTTTAGTTTAGTTTAGAGATACAGCGCAGAAACAGGCCCTTGGTGTCCCGACTGGTCCGCGCCGACCAGCGATCGCCCGCCCATTATCACTACCCCTACACACACTAGGGATAATTTACATTTATACCAAAGCCAATTAACCTACAAACCCGTACGTCTTTGGGGCGTGGGAAGAAACCGAAGATCTCGGGGAAAACCCACACAGAGAAGATACAAACTCCGTACAGACAAGCACCTGTAGCCGGGATCGAACCCGGGTCTCCGGTGCTGCAAGCGCTGTAAGGCAGCAACTCTACCGCTACGCCAGCACCATTCTCTCTCACATGTAGCCAGCAGCACCCCTTTGAGTTTTTATCGCTCCACTCAGGGGTAATGTAGGCTCAATTAACCTACTGGACACATAATCACTCACTTGATCCCGTCCAGCCAACAGCAGCACTTCAAACCAGTCACTGATGTAGTGCCCATGGGCTCTTTCCCCGTTGCTGTTCCATAAGGCAGGTGACAAGGACACGGCTGCTAAACAAACATCCTTGACTTAAAGTAGCCAGAGCTCAAGAGGAGTACCTGATACAACAGTGAGTTAAACGATATGGTGCACACAACACACATGGTTCTGAAAGTACGTTCGCACAATAACCTTCCAACTTAATGTTGGGTTCTTTCTCATCCTCCAATTCTATCACTCCACCATTGCCAGCTAAGACTTCTGCTGCTGAGAGCTATGTCATCCATGTTTCCCTTCCTTAACCACTCCGTCTCCTTACAACTCACTGTCTTCTTCCTTTAAATTACTCCCTAAAAGCACAAGTTCTTGGCCGTTTTCCCTTGGGCTCTGGAACAGCTTCTCCAAGTGCCGCTGCAAGTAAGAATGTCATTGTTCTATCTGGGACAATAAAATCTTGAAACACTACAATCTCCAATAACCTCTGAAGGTGTGTGTGTGTGTGTGTGTGTGTGTGTGTGTGTGTGTGTGTGTGTGTGTGTGTGTGTGTGTGTGTGTGTGTGTGTGTGTGTGTGTGTGTGTGTGTGTGTGCATGTGTATGCAGTGGCGGACTGGGTCTAAAAATATTGGTTGCCGGGAGACAAAGGGGGCCCACTTCATCAGGTGTGTGTGTGTGTGTGTGTGTGTGTGTGTGTGTGTGTGTGTGTGTGTGTGTGTGTGTGTGTGTGTGTGTGTGTGTGTGTGTGTGTGTGTGTGTGTGCATGTGTGTGCAGTGGCGGACTGGGTCTAAAAATATTGGTTGCCGGGAGACAAAGGGGGCCCACTTCATCAGGTGTGTGTGTGTGTGTGTGTGTGTGTGTGTGGTGTGTGTGTGTGTGTGTATGTGGTGTGTGTAGTGTTTGTGTATGTGTAGTGTGTGTGTGTGTGTGTGTATGTGTGTGTGGTGTGTGTGGTGTGTGTGTGTGTGTGTGTGGTGTGTGTGTGTGTGTGTGTGTGTGTGGTGTGTGTGGTGTGTGTGTGTGTGTGTGTGTGTGTGTGTGTGTGTGTGTGGTGTGTGTGGTGTGTGTGTGTATGCGTGTGTATTTATTTATGTATATATACACACACTGAACTTTTTTTTTCTCTCTTTTTTATTATATTGTTTACAGAGTACTATGTTTACATATTCTGCTGTGCTGCTGCAAGTAAGAATTTCATTGCTCCGTCTGGGACAGATGACATTAAAACACTCTTGACTCCTGACATCTTTTTGCATAGCTCAGCGTCGCCATTTTTGTCATGTCCCTGTGAAGAACTTTGGGTTGTTTTTAACCATATGAAAGACATTACGTAAATTAATATTGTCGTTGTTGCTGTTGGGAAATAAAGGCTCAGCGTATTTGGAGAGGTCCCCACGTGGCCACTGGTCTTGAAATAACCACATCCTGAACAATCTTGGCTGCAGCATTCCTAATGATATTGTTTGAAACCAGCCATTTGCTGAATTCAATATCGGCTGGCAGCTTGCTGTAAATAAGTAATTAGACCAAACTTTGGGAATTTCTGCAGGCATAAAGGTTTCTCTCAAGTGCTTTTGCTGATTTAATGCCCACATTGCAAACGACATCTTACTGCGAGCAATTCCATTAAATTGACACCACAGGAACCGAGCAATGGGTCCAAATGCTCTGTGCAGAGGGTGAATGTTCCTTGCGAGCTTTCTCCGTTCAGTTCAGTTTATTGTCACGTGCACTGAGGTACAGTGAAAAGCTGTGTGTTGCGTGCCAACCAGTCAGCATAAAGACAATACATAGAAAATAGGTGCAGGAGCAGGCCATTTGGCCCTTCGAGCCAGCACCGCCATTCAATATGATCATGGCTGATCACCCAAAATCAGTACCCCATTTCTGCTTTCTCCCCATATCCCTTGATTCCGTTAGCCCTAAGAGCTATATCTAACTCTCTCTTGAATACTTCAAATACATGATTACAATCAATCAATTTACAGTGTATAGATACATGAACAATGTTTAAGGCAAGGTGGAGCCAGCAAAGTTGGATGGCGAAGTAGACTTGAGGGGCTGAATGGCCTAATTCTACTCCTATCACTTATGAACATATATTGTGCAATATACAGGCACAGACCACGCTCACAGCACAGTGTATTGTTTGGCTTCCAATAAGTTATTGCTTAACTTTGACCTCAGAATTCGACATGTAAGTGGAAAATTTTAAGCATTTCCATGACTTACACTCTTTGTGGCTTCTCAAACAAGGTTTCTGTATTCCGAAACCCCCAAAGCAATCCGGGAAATGGATTCTTTCGGACCAGAGTAATTCCTTCAAAGACTTTTAGCTGCTGTTGAAGTGGAGGACTTGCATCACTGTGGCTGAGTACGAAGCCAATCACCATGAAAGGAAGTGTACCACAGCATCCCAATCCCAGAACCAGACTTCGAAATGAAGACAAGGTCTCATGATTGATTCTGTCTGTGACCAAAAGCTTACAGTGAGATGCCTTAAATGTGGTTAGTCGGGTTTGTTTACAGTCTCAACAGAAATATTTTGATATAAAATGGTTGCACGCTTGAGGAGGTCCACACAAAATCCTCTTGGGTCTGTTTAATGATGGATCTGCAACAACTTTGTGATTTTTGGTACCATATTTGGTCAAACTAATTCAGCTACCCTGCTAAAACGGACCTATTATTGAATTTTTCTGACTGAGAAAATCCTCAAACGAGCGCCCCAACTAATCCTATAAGTGGAGAGCTCAAATATTGCAACTTAATGGATTACCTCTCATTATCTCTGAGCACATAACTGACACATTGTACATTAAAAACCATTGCCACATCACTTGTCCATGATTCAAGTCTTTCCTGCCTTTCTCACACTTCAACCATACTTGCCAAACGAATGAGACAATACTCATCCTCTATGGCCAAATTTTTGTGCCTTCCACCACAATGATGAATGCTGTGGTGGATGTTTGTGTTACAGTTTTATTGTGTGTTCTTTATTATTGTACTGCTGCTGACAACCCAAATTTCCACCAACCCTGGTTGTGTGGCAATAAATTATATCTATCTATCTATCTATCATTCCTCATCAAAGCCAGATATTTGGCAGAATTTTTATTTTTTTTTGTGTACGAAATGCCTTCCTCCTTTTAAGTGTGATTCTATCCTTCTGCATCCTAACGTCATTAAGATTTAGTTTAGAGATACAGCGTGGAAACAGGCCCTTCAGCCCAGCGTGCTTTGATTCGTACGGGTGTCAGGGAGAAGGCAGGAGAATGGAGTTAGAGGGGGAGAGATAGATCAGCCATGATTGAATGGCGGAGTAGACTTGATGGGTCGAATGGCCTAATTCTGCACCTATCGCTTATGACCTTATGAGTCTGCGCCGATCAGTGCCGTACACTAGAGCCTTTATCCTTGTAGTGCACAGTACACTACAACCTGTACACTAGTTCTATCCTACACACTAGGGGCAATTTACAATTTTACTGAAGCCAATTAAACTACAAATCTGCATGTCTTGGGAAACTGGAGCACCCGCAGAAAACCCACAATGTCACAGGGAGAACTTACAAACTCCATACAGACAGCACCCCTAGTCAGGATCGAACCTGGGTCTCTAGTGTTGTAAGGCAGCAACTCTACCGCTGCACCACTCCGCTGCACTAATATCAGTTGGTTCATATCAGTACCGTTTATCCGGTGAGGCTGATAAGAGTAGTCAGTCAGATCTCTGTCTAAACTCCTTAAAATTCTAACTGCTTCTAAAGAGCAGTTTATTTCCTGGAGTTTATGACATGCACGTTGAGGTGTGTAGGTTTCGTTTTGTATTGTTTCTGGGCTTCTGGCTTAATCTTAAGGGAGATAACAAAGAACGGTGGCATGGTGGCACAATGTTGGAGCCACTGCCTCACAGCAGAGCTACTGTCTTACAGCGCCAAAGACCCGTGTTCGATCCTGACCACGGGCGCTTGTCATAGAAACATAGAAAATAGGTGCAGGAGGAGGCCATTCGGCCCTTCGAGCCAGCACCGCCATTCATTGTGATCATGGCTGATGGTGTTGTCTGTACGGAGTTTGTGCGTTCTCCCCATGACCTGCAGGGGTTTTCTTAGAGATCTTCGCTTCTCTCCCACACCAAAGACGTACAGATTTGTAGGTTAACTGGCTTTGTATAAATGAAACATTGCCCCCAGGATAGTGTGGGGATCGCTGGTCGGTGCGAACTCGATGGGCCGAAGGGCCTGTTTGGGCACCTGTATCTCTAAACTAGACTAAACTAAACCAATCCTTGGTGATGCGGGGTAGACTAGTCATAACTCCCTGTACTATAACAAGGGGATGTGGCTCTATTCCAAGATGGCAGCTGGCATTGCAATCACTACTTTGGTCAGGTGAATACCAAACCGCATGGATTCCAAAGCTGAATCCCGAGAAGAAATGCACACTTAACCTTTGACATTGTCCTTGAAAACACACGCAGAGCCTTGGTGGCAGCTTTCGGCTTTTCTTTGCCTCTCCAAAACCACAGAGCTATGAGGGGAAACTGTTGACTGAATCTCAGAACGTCATGTAAAATGTACAAACACAATGCACGAGTCACAGTCACCAGTTGTGAGTAAAAATCTCTCAGGCTTCACAGTGAGAGCAAGTACTACACACAGAGTAACCTAATAATTCAGCTTGTTTTTTGTGCAAATAATAATTTATTTAATTACCATCACAATACAATACAAAACCATGGTAACCATGGTAACACACCCACCACCACAGTACAACATTATCTTCACACTAAATTCTCAAACCACTATGTTACAATCCTTACAAATCTACTAAATAACTACTATACAACGATGACCCTTTCTAACACCACCCGGGCGTGGACGTAACCCCGGAAAAGGGGTAGGCATCTGGCTCGGGCAAAGCCCTCTTCTGCCTGGCGTTGTGACTTGCGGATGGCCAGCTCGGCCAGGCCGAGGAGCAACCCGACCAGGACATCTTCGGCCCTGCCCACTCCCTTCGATCCCGCCACCAATCCTCCGGTCGCTGACGGACCCTAGGTGGAGTGGCGGTGCTCCCTGCCCTCCGGACCCTGGCTACAAGGGACTCTCTACTGGTCCCTCAGCAGGAACGTCGCTGCTCCGGGCGATCCAACTTCCTTGTGGGCTTGTCTCCAACAGTGACGTCAGTCGGTCACAAATCCGTGGCCATGTTCAAACATCAGAAACGGCCGATCAGCTCGTCATTCATCTCAAGTCACAGACCACTCCAGGCCGAGCAGTGTTTCACTAATGGCATTGGCTGCCCCAGCTCCACTGTTCGGCGAACAAGGCCGGAAAAGGAATCTCCCTCACTTTCCGCACAAAACACAGCAAACTCGATAGTGCCACAACTGACCTCGCCTGCTTCATGTAAACAAACGCCCAACTGCTGCCAAACCAGTTTCTTTCTAAACAAAGTCTGCTCTGTTTTTAATAAATCGCGGCTGTGCCAATATCCGATGAATGTGTCTTACGAAGGTGGAAAAGAATCTTACAGTGTCTTTCCACTTGCACATAATAAACCGGAGTCTTTAGCTGCGGCTGCTTGAAACCAGATTTAACGCTGGTTATTGTAGACAGCCATGTTCTGCTTCCCTGAGGCTGTGCCGTGTCGAGCTGTTTAAAAGCACCTGGTGAATGTAAACTAAAGCGTTAATAGAAAAGAACTCACTGTTTGTAAAGTTTCTCCGAGATAAAAACAGCTTAGAAACATAGAAATTAGGTGCAGGAGTAGGCCATTCGGTCCTCCGAGCCTGCACCGCCATTCAATATGATCATGGCTGATCATCCAACTCAGTATCCCGTACCTGCCTTCTCTCCATACCCTCTGATCCCCTTAGCCACAAGGGCCACATCTAACTCCCTCTTAAATATAGCCAATGAACTGGCCTCGACTACCCTCTGTGGCAGAGAGTTCCAGAGATTCACCACTCTCTGTGTGAAAAAAGTTCTTTTCATCTCGGTTTTAAAGGATTTCCTCCTTATCCTTAAGCTGTGATCCCTTGTCCTGGACTTCCCCAACATCGGGAACAATCTTCCTGCATCTAGCCTGTCCAACCCCTTAAGAATTTTATAAGTTTCTATAAGATCCCCTCTCAATCTCCTAAATTCTAGAGAGTATAAACCAAGTCTATCCAGTCTTTCTTCATAAGACAGTCCTGACATCCCAGGAATCAGTCTGGTGAACCTTCTCTGCACTCCCTCTATGGCAATAATGTCCTTCCTCAGATTTGGAGACCAAAATTGTACGCAATACTCCAGGTGTGGTCTCACCAAGACCCTGTACAACTGCAGTAGAACCTCCCTGCTCCTATACTCAAATAGATATTCGGTTACTGCTTTAACCTAATGCTCGGGCTATCTTTGATCGGACTTCACTGACTTTGACTTGCACTAAACGTGATTCATAAGGTCATAAGAAATAAGAGTGGAATTAGGCCATTCGGCCCATCAGTCTACTCCGCCATTCAATCATGGCTGATCTCTCTCTCCCTCCTAACCCCATTCTCCTGCCTTCTCCCCATAACCTCTGACACCCATACTAATCAAGAATCTATCTATCTGCCTTAAAAAATATCCACTGACTTGGCCTCCACAGCCTCCTGTGGCAAAGAATTCCACATTCACCACCCTCTGACTGAAGAAATTTCTCCTCATCTCATTCCCTTATTATGTGTCTATACACTGCAAATGGCTCGATTGTGATCATGTATTGTCTTTCCACTGGTTGGTTAGCACGCAACAAAAGCTTTTCATTGTACCTCGGCACACGTGACAATAAACTAAACTGAACTGAATAAACTAAACTGAAAACGGAAATGATGCCTTTTTTTAAACTGAGGGAAGCTTTCAGAATGATGCATTAGCAGAGAGAAAATATTGTGTAACTGCTGTGTATTCCAATGGTCAGGGAGAAACATTCGGAAGACTTTATGTTGTCTGGTCATTAACTTAAAGGAAGAAAGTTATTACCCATGAGAACACACAGGGTTGAGTATCAAGGTTGAGTTTTTTGTGGAAACACTCCTGTTGTATTAGTTTTCTTAGCTGGTGTAGATTTAAAGGGAGCCAGAAAGAGATACAACATAGTACATGGAATAGCATAGCATAAGAACAGCCCTCTGACCCACATGCTGGGCCAAACATGATGCTAAGACCGACCTTTATCTGCCTGAATATAATCCACATCACTCCATTCCCTGCTTATCCATGTGCTTATCCAAAAGTCTTAAATGCCACTACCTATCTGCCTCCACCACTACCCCAGGCAGCATACTCACCACCCTCTGTGTAAAATGCCTGCCCCACATGTCCCCATTAAAGTTTCTTCTATGTTCTAAGTGAAGACTTAAAATAACCCCTTTTAGACTTTAGAGATACAGCATGGAAACAGATACTTCAGCCCACCAGGTATACAGAAAAGTGCTGGAGTAACTCAGCCCTTGGCCTCGACCCGAAACGTCGCTCATTCCTTCTCTCCATAGATGCTGCCTCATTCACTGAGTTACTCCAGCTCTTTGTGTCTACCTTCGATTTTACCAGCATCAGCCCACCAGGTCCATGCCAACCAGCGATCCCCGTTTACTATGTAATGTTGTGGTATTTGTTTCCAGATTATACAGAAAGTGCACGCAGTAAATTAATTTCGAACAGTAAAGATCATAAGTGGTGAACTAACAAACAGAAAGAGCTATGTAGAAATATAGTCATAGAATCATAGATACAGTGTGGAAATAGGCCCTTCGGCCCAACTTGCCCACACTGGCCAACATGTTCCAGCTACACTAGTCTCACCTGCCTGCATTTGGCCCATATCCCTCCAAACCTGTCCTATCCATGTACCAGTCTAACTGCTTCTTAAACGTTGGGATAGTCCCTGCCTCAACTACCTCCTCTGGCAGCTTGTTCCATGCACCCACCACCCTTTGTTTGAAATATACGAAAGCTTAAAGAATGCAAGCAGTTCTGCGAGTTATTTTTGGCACCTCAGACTCCTCAGTCACATTCACAGACGCTCATGTGGCCATTAAGTGGTCCGCAACATGGCACACGTCCTGAGCCACTTGGCAGTCGACCTTGCCACTTAACCTGGCCAAGTTCCCAGCCCATGAAAGAGTTTAACCTCCTGTGTTGTTTAACCTCCTGTGTTATTGTCTCCGTGGAAGTTGTGGACTGCAGCAGAGGCGACTGAGAGGGGAATATCTCTCAACGTTTCTCACACTGTAACACGCATTACAATTACTGGCACCTACCGAGTCACGGGGGTCCCCGCTTTGATGGCGGTGAAACTGTTCGTCCATCAGGCACGCTGCCACCAAGGCAGGCGGAAGTCATGGGAAGTCTCGACGCAGAGTAAAATGGCCCTAATTCTGGAAATATTTAATGACACTACCACTTGGCTCCAGCGCATGCACTAACCATCCATTTATACTCACGTCTCATCTACACACCAGGGGCACTTTACGGTGCCTAATTAACCCACCAAGCTTCCCCTTTTTGAGATAATCTACAATATAATCTCAAAACTACATAGACTTGGATTTGTCATTTTACACTATTATTGTTTGTTTCTTTATTAGTGGGAAAATATTATTACTCACACTAATATCGGGGTATTGCTGAGACACACACACACACACACACACACACACACACACACACACACACACACACACACACACACACACACACACACACACACACACACACACACACACACACACACACACACACACACACACACACACACACGTTTAAATCAAAGGTAGACACAAAATGCTGGCATATCTCAGTGGGACAGGCAGCACCTCTGGATAGAAGGAATGGGTCTTTTTGTGTCTATCTTCAGTTTAAAGCAGCATCTGCAGTTCCTTCCTACTCAGTATTATCAGTGCACTGCTGTTATATTACACCATTGTGTGACATTTGCTAATCCCCTCTGCAGACAGACATGGCATGAAACAAATAGAAGTTATTTAAAAAGAGGTTTAGGAGCGAGACGTTGCAATCAGGGTCAGTGTACATATGACTCACATCTGAAAGAGATTGGAAAAGAACCAATGGAAAAGAGCGCAGATGCGGGCGCTGTCTGTTAAGTTAGTTTAATGTGATCTGCAGTAATAATAGAGGTACTAAAGGTGCCCTTTAGAGAGACTGGTCAGGTTCCTACTCATACTAGCTATCCAGAAACCCCTACCTTAAAATGGCTGCGTGCATGTAATAGGAATGGTCCAATTTGTGTTTACTGCAATGTCTCTCTACTTGCTACTAAAAAGACAAGGTGCTGGAGTAACTCAGCAGGTCAGGCAACACTGGAGAAGATGGATAGGTGACGTTTCGGGTCGGGACCTTTCTTCAGACTTCCTGATCCGAAACAACGCCTATCCATAGATAGACACAAAAAGCTGGAGACCAGTCTGAAGAAGGATCTCGACCCGAAACGCCACCCATTCCTTCTCTCCAGAGATGCTGCCTGTCCCGCTGAGTTACTGCAGCTTTGTGTCCATCAGCTGCATTTCCTTCTGACACACAACGCCTATCCATGTTCTGACCCACTGAGTTACTCCAGCACTCTGTGTCTTTTTGTGTACACCAGCCTCCTAAGGGCCTGTCCCACTGTACGGGGTAATTCAAGAGTTCTCCCGAGTTTCCCCTGATTCGAACGCGGATAATTACGGTAATAGCCGCTCGTAAGTGCTCAGGGCTCTCGTGGACATTTTTCAACATGTTGAAAAATCTTCACGAGCTTACCGCGTTTCCCGTGTACCTGCCGCTAGCGTTACGAGCCGCTAAGAGACGTCCCGAGCTCCGACGTACCCGCTACGTACATTCTACTGGGGATGACAGATGGCACAATGGGCTAAGTGTTCGGCTGGCAACCGGAAGGTAGCCGGTTCGAATCCCGCTTGGAGTGCATACTGTCGTTGTGTCCTTGGGCAAGACACTTCACCCACCTTTGCCTGTGAGTGAATGTGTGTGAATGTGTGTGAGTGATTGGTGGTGGTCGGAGGGGCCGTAGGCGCAGATTGGCAGCCACGCTTCCGTCAGTCTGCCCCAGGGCAGCTGTGGCTACAGAAGTAGCTTACCACCACCGAGTATGACTGAGGAGTGAATGAATAATGCGATGTAAAGCGCCTTGAGTATTAGAAAGGCACTATATAAATCCCATCCATTATTATTATTATTACATGCTTACCACGAGTTTGATTTTTTTTTTTAATTCGGGAGAGCTCTTGAATTACCTCGTACAGTGGGACAGGCCCTTAAGGTTCCTTGTGTGTCTCTCTCGCTATCTCTTTCTTTACCGGCTGTTGTGCCGATAAGAGCACACGTGACAAATCGTTACGTTGGAGAGAGACCAGCACCTGTAGATAAAATATTGTGTCACTAAATTAATCACTACCCTTAAAAACAAGGAGACGATCACCAATGAAAGATAGTGGGGGTTGGGCCAGAAAGGAGTAGTTTTACTTTCAATGTTGTTCAATGATTTCTGCCAATAAAATGCTTAGCGTGGTCAAGATAATCTTATCTTTCTTCATTTATTCCAGTTCAATAAGCTGTAATTTATGTAGACATTTCTCGGCAGGGTGTGTTGCAGAAGGCTCTGGGTGCGACACACTGTTATTACACTGGAAGCCTTGTAGTGGTTTGCCACTAATCTACAGTATATTTAGATCAGAACAAAATGTCTTCCGTGTAGAGTGTGGTCACAAGAAAACTTAATTGCAAGAATATTTGATATGTTGTATCACCTCAAACTACAAAGATAGCAAAGGAACCAAAGATTAAAATATAACTTGGTAAACATCTAAGTATTTTAAATGCCACCAAAAGGAGGTATTGATCAATGCATAATGATATGCACGCATTGTGCCTGTATCAGGTCACTTCTATATTGCCAGGCATGGCACAGGAATTGTAGGATTGCTTTTCCTTGAAGATGAACACAAAATGCCGTAGTAAATCAGAGGGACAGGTAGCATGTCCTGATAGAAAGAATGGTGACGTTTTGGGTCGAGACAGTTCTTTAGACTGAGATTCAGGGGAGAGGGAGTCACAGAGGTAAGGAAGGGGAAGGTGTCAAAATGGGACATCAGAAGAGATGAAGGGTCAAGGAAAACGTAGAATAGATCATGTTAGCTAGGAGAAAGTGACAACTAAGCAAACAGATAATATGTAAAGTCGACACAGAATGCTGGAGTAACTCAGCGGGACAGGCAGCATCTCTGGAGAAAAGGAATGGGTGACGTTTCGGGTTGAGACCCTTCTTCAGACTGATGTCAGGGGAGGGGACGGGACAAAGGTAGAAAGTAGGCGGAGACAGTAAGACTAGTGGGAGAACTGGGAAGGGGATGGCGAGAGAAATCAAGGGCTATCTGAAGTTGGAGAAGTCAACGTTCATACCGCAAGGGTGCAACCTACCCAAGCGAAATATGAGGTGCTCTTCCTGCAATTTGCGCTGGGCCTCACTCTGACAATGGAGGAGGCCCAGGACAGAAAGGTCAGATTGGGAATGGGAGGGGGAGTTGAAGTGCTGAGCCACCGGGAGATCAGGTAGGTATTTTATCAGCGATACAAATGTAATCGGGGAGAGAGTCAGACTGGTCAGAGAACTTGGAAGGGGGAGGGATGAAAAGAGAGGGAAAGCAATGGTTACTTGAAGTTAATGAAGTCAATGTTCAATACTGCTGGGGTGTAAGCTGCCCAAACGAAAAATGAGGTGCTGTTCCTCCAATTTGCGCTGGGCCTCTCACTCTAACAGTCTTGAATATCGATAATGTGCTTCAGAATGTTAAAATTAACGCAATTCAATTAATATGGGGATTCTCTATTTTATATAGCGAATGGTTACTTCCATTTAATTCCTTTTATTTTCTCTTGGAATGTATAAGATACTGAATTTGCTGTTTTTTTGCATAAGCGCGTGAGTACGCAGAGAATGGAGGGACATGGATAATGTGCAAGCAGACAAGTGTTGGTCTTGGCATCATGTTCAGCACAGACATTATGGGCCAAAGGGCCTGTTCCTGTCCTATTCTATGTAGAGACAAGGAAGTGCAGAAGCTGGTTAGCACAAAAGGAGACCAAGTGCTGGAGTAACTCAGCAAGTCTCTGGAGAACATGGATAGGTGATGTTTCAATGTTTCAGACAAGTGTTACTCTTGTATACCCTGTGGAATACAATCCTCTCCTCTGTGACCAGGTTTTTGCTCTGCATGGCCTATCATTCCAACTGAGCTTTTGATTGTAAAACTAAAATCCAACTAATGGTTGAAATCACATAGAAATCTGGAGAAGGGTCTCGACCCGAAGCGTCATCCATTCCTTCTCTCCAGAGATGGTGCCTGTTCCGCAGAGTTACTCCAGCATTTTGTGTCTATCTTAAGTCATTCTCCAAATTACTTCCCAACTGCAAACAAAATGGCAGCTAAAAGGATGACACTTTCCACCAAGGAGGTATACAATTTAACATTTTGCACAGCGAGAACTATTGTATTTGTTAGAGTCATACAGCACGGTTTCAGGCCCATTGGCCCATCTCGTCCATGCCGACCAAGATGCCCCATCTAAGATGGTCCCATTTACCTGCGTTTGGCCCATATCCCTCAAAATCTTGTTGAAGACAGAGTAATCAAACTCTGCTGTTCAGGTTATTTAAGAAGGAACTGCAGATGCTGGAAAATCGAAAGTACACAAAAATGCTGGAGAAACTCAGCGGGTGCAGCAGCATCTATGGAGCGAAGGAAATAGGCAACGTTTCTGGCTGAAACGTTGCCTATTTCCTTCGCTCCATAGATGCTGCTGCACCCGCTGAGTTTCTCCAGCATTTTTGTGTACCTTCTGCTGTTCAGGTTGCCTGAATGTGCTTGGTACAGAAGAGGCACAAAAGATTGAAGATGCTGAAATCTGGAGCCAATAAAACAAACTGCTGGAGTAGCTCAATGGGTCAGGCAGCATCAGTGAACGGTAGACATTTTGGGTCAAACCCCTTCCTCAGGACTGAAAATATGGAAGGGACATAGATAATGCTTTTAACTAGTCTGGTTACTGGGACACAAAATTCAGGCAAAGCGTTTAAATGGCGCAATTTTAATCTTTTCAAACTTTAAAGTTATCTCCTATATCACCAAGACGAGAAAGGCAGGGAGAAGTAGGAAGTTCGCTGTGATATCTTGTTCAGTAGCACTGTCTCCACAGAACAGGAACGTGAAATATAAATGTGAAACATTGATATCTCTGGTATCCAACTTTTCAAAATCTCAATAAAAATAGCATTAGCAGGAACTCACTTCTGTGTTAAGCCACTAATTAACAGCCACAGCAAGCAACTAAATAGATTAAACTTGGAGTTTGCAAAGCATATATATTTAAACCAGTTGGTTGCTGAATCGTTACCGAACATGTCCTTTGCACTGAAAGTATACATTTCCAATTCAAATATCACGGAAAGTGCCAAAAGGATTTTTCTGGCAGACAGGTTACAGCATCAATAATTGACAAATAGGCTGATAACTAATTAGTAGATCATTCATCAGGCACCAGATGTAAAGTTCGTGAAATTGTGACCAGGTTGTCAATTAATTCACACAAGTTAGGTCGTTTGATCCTCCTCAGTACAGTGGACATTGCTTTCATTACTTTCTTGGAAAACGTAATCATTGAGATTTACTAGCATCTGACCAGTACATGGATGGGCGATATTTCAGGCCGGGATCTGAAGAAGGGGCCTGACTGGAAAAGTCGCCTGTCCATGTTCCACTGAGATGTTGCCAGACCAGCAGAGCTACTCCAGCACTCTGTGTCTTCTTCTACAAGTTTAGGTAGTAACATTTCTGGTGAACAATTGGAAGGAGGCAGTGACGGTGACCTTGTCTTCCAGAATGGACAGAATGTTGTGGGCCTCAAAGTCTTACTCTGGGACTTGGGCACATCCCAGCTGACACTACAATGTAGTAACAAAGGAACATAGCAGTGACACAGATCCTTTTAGTCATTAAACCAAAGTCCCATGTGCCCTCGTAGTTAATCATAAAAAGACCATGGTAGGGTGAATACACATCGTTTTTTTTTTTTAAATGGGGCAGCACGGTGGCGCAGCGGTAGAGTTGCTGCCTAACAGCGCCAGAGACCCGAGTTCTCCCCTGACTATCCCTAGTGTGTAGGAAGTGCTAGCATACGGGGTGATCATGGATTAGCGCAGACTCGGTGGCAAAGGGCCTGCTTCCATACTGTATCTCTAAAACTATAACTAAGGATACCTTGTGATGTCAGGGATAATACAGTCTACTCTTGGTCTCCCAGCCTTATTCTTCAATTAATATTACTAAAGCAATTCAACTAGTAGTTTATTTAAGATAGACAAAAATGCTGGAGAAACTCAGCGGTTGAGGCAGCATCTATGGAGAGAAGGAATAGGCGACTTTTCGGGTCGAGACCCTTCTTCAGACTGATGTCAGGAGGGGGGGGGCGGGAAAAAGAAAAGAAGAGGCGGAGACAGTAGGCTTGTGGGAGAGCTGGGAAGGGAGAGGGGAAGGAGGGAGAAAGCAAGGACTAACTGAAATTGGGGAGGTCAATGTTCATACCGCTGGGGTGTGAACTACCCAAGCGAAATATGAGGTGCTGTTCCTCCAATTTGCGCTGGGCCTCACTCTGGCAATGGAGGAGGCCCAGGGCAGAAAGGTCGGATTCGGAATGGCAAGGGGAGTTGAAGTGCTGAGCCACCGGGAGATCAGGTTGGTTAGTGCGAACTGAGCGGAGGCGTTGGGCGAAGCGATCGCCAAGCCTGCGCTTGGTCTCGCCGATGTAGAGAAGTTGGCATTATTTAACATCTGTTAGGAACCCAGCCGCCTCAACTTTTCCCTGCGTTTAAATACTTTTAAAATACTTCAACGATTGTGAAAACAATTTGGAGCATAAAATTTATTATATAAATATGAGCTCTTCCATCAAACATCCTGTTTTTCAAACAGAACATCTGTGGTTAGGAACATGGAAGCCTACGGCACAAGGTTTCATAACCTTGAAGACCTCCAAAGTATGAGGAGTGAAAATATATGATGAAAGGGAAGAGGGGGAAAGGAAACTAACCACAGTTCAGCCAAGAAGGAACTGAAGTGGAATCTTCCTATTATTTTGTAAAAGTTGTGCAACATGTCAGAATTTGACAAGCCACAGAAAACTGCAATAGCCTTTCTCTAAAATACGTCAAAAAAATAAATAAAACTGGCATTGAACCCAGAGCACAGCCAGATGCTAAAGGCTAGCCAACAGACTGCTGCTGCAATATTTGTCCTTCAGTTCAGTGAGCATAGTCAATATCTTCTTTCAGTAACGTTAAACAGTTGGGCTTGTTTGTGTTATAAAAAGTTTGTAACAAACTGCTCAATGTTAGTCTGGTTTCCCAACTGCTAGACATATTAGCAATCTGACTCTGAGGCAATTTGATGTAGTGCCTTTCCCCCCCCCGCATTTTGAGACATTTTCTGTTACGTTCTATTTTGTAACTCATTCAATTTACAAGTGGAGAAACAAGGAACTGCAGATAGAATCAAAGGTACACAAAAATGCTGGAGAAACTCAGCGGGTGCAGCAGCATCTATGGAGCGAAGGAAATGGGTGATGTTTCGGGCCAAAACCCTTCTTCAGATAGAATCATATTGTCACAGAATCATACGGTTCCTTCGGCCCAACTTGCCCCCACGCCGACCAAGATGTCCCAGCTACACTAGTCCCACCTGCCTGCGTTTGGCCCATATCCATCTAAACCTGTCCTTTCCATGTGCCTGTCTAATCATTTCTTAAACGTTGCGATAGTCTCTGCCTCAACTACTTCCTCCGGAAGCTCGTTCCATACACCCACCACCCTCTGTGTGAAAACGTTTCCCCTTGGGTTCCTATAAAA
Source organism: Amblyraja radiata (assembly GCF_010909765.2). Lineage (NCBI taxonomy): Eukaryota > Metazoa > Chordata > Chondrichthyes > Rajiformes > Rajidae > Amblyraja > Amblyraja radiata. The sequence continues at coordinate 34,196,782 of NC_045977.1, read as the reverse complement.
TCTTTCCCCCTTCACCTTAAAGCTATGTCCTCTGGTTTACAAAACCAGATGCTGGTTTACAAAACAAAAACAATGATACAATTTTACGCCTTTAAAATATTAGTTGGTGCTGGTTGTCAGATTCATATGGCTGGGGAAGGCAATTGTAGCTTGTTGTATGGGTTAACGATCTACTCAACAGTTTTTAAGTCTGAAGAAGGGTCCCAATCCGAAACGTCACCTGTCCACGTTCATCAGATATGCTGCCTGACCCGCTGAGTTACTCCAGCACTTTGTGTCTTTCCGTGAGAAATGAGTCTCTCAGTGTGGGAATTCTGTCAATGAATGAAAGGTCTGACATGGATTTTTTTTAATTGTGTGCTTTTACATTTAGTGGTGAAGTTAATAAAGTTCTGCATGGGTGCAGGAGGTAGCCCGATGCAGTCGTCAATGTAGCGGAGATGGCGTTGGGAGATAGAGATTAGGCCGGTGTATGCCTAGAAGGGGGACTGTTGGGCAAAATGTCAGGCATAGCTGGGGCCCATGGCTACACCTTTGACTTGGAGGCAGTGGGAGAAGTGGAAGGAGAAGTTGGCGAGATTGAGAAATGTTGGTTCAAATAATATGCTGCGTTTCATGTCCTGGGCAGTCTGCTGTGAATTTAAATACTCTCTTCGAGTTAACTGGTCTTGTTTCTCTCTCATCAAGTCACCTCCTCTTGCTCCTTGTTTCTGCAACTGGTCTTTACTGTTTTGCCCAGTGCTGGGAGGAGAGCGAGATGGGTAGCCTCTGTAGACTGCCAGCAGAGGTGCAGTGGCTCACCAACACAGTCTGAGCAGGGATATTGTCGTGCAAGAAGGAGCTGCAAATGCTGGTTTAGACCGAGGATAGACACAAAAAGGCTGGAGTAACTCAGCGGGACAGGCAGCATCTCCGGAGTGAAGGGATGGGTGCCGTTGACCCGAAACGTCACCCATTCCTTCTCTCCAGAGATGCTGCCTGTCCCGTTGAGTTGCACCAACCTTTTTGTGTCTGTCTTCAGGTATGTTGATGTCTCACACTGTGACTAGCTGAGCCAAGCATTCTGTAGCGTTCACACTTTCACATCAGCTTTCCAAGTCGTCCTCATTGCTGCCCAGATTTAATTATGAAAAATATCTGAGCTAATATTTCACTCAAGTCAATGCAATTTTTTTTTTTAATCCTTATCGATCGTCCTAGAATGTGAGAGAAGACTCCGTATTTAATTGCATAATCAATTGGGAAATGCATTTTGAAGAATGAACACGTTTGTAGGGGGCAGTACATTGGCGCAGTTGGTAGAGCTTCTGCCCCACCAATGTTGGAGACCCAAGTTTGTTCCTGACCTCAGAGTGCTATCTGTGTGGCGTTTGCCTGTTTTTTAGTGACTGTGTTTAATCCGGGTGTTACTGTTGCCTCTTATCTACACTATTCCCAACTGCCTATGCTTGACCCATAATCCTCTCAACCCATCCTATCCATGTACCTGTCCAAATACCTCTTAAACATTATTATAGTACCTGCCTCAAAGGCCTCTTCCGACAGCTTGTTCTACATACCCACCAGCCTTTGTGTAAAAAAGTTACCCCACAGAGAATATTAAATCTTTGTACGAGTTGAGTTTAATAGTCTGATGGCCGTGGGGAAGCAGCTATTCCTGAACCTGGACGTTGCAGTCTTCAGGCTCCTGTACCTTCTACCTGAAGGTAGCGGGGAGATGAATGTGTGGCCAGGATGGTGTGGGTCCTTGATGATGCTGCCAGCTTTTTTGAGGCAGCGACTGCGATAGATCTCATCGATGGTAGGGAGGTCAGAGCCGATGATGGACTGAGCAGTGTTTACTACTTTTTGTAGTCTTTTCCGCTCCTGGGCGCTCAACCAAGCCACGACGCAACCGGTCAGCATGCTCTCTACTGTGCACCTGTAGAAGTTCGAGAGAGTCCTCCTCGACATACCGACTCTCCGTAATCTTCTCAGGAAGTAAAGGCGCTGATGTGCTTTCTTTACGATTGCATCAGAATTCTGGGACCAGGAGAGATCTTCGGAAATATGCACGCCCAGGAATTTGAAGCTCTTGACCCTTTCCACCATCGACCTGTTGATGATCATGATCTTGTACATCGCCTTTTGACCACCCCTCGTCCTCCTGCGCTCTAAGAAATAAAGTCCTTGCCTGCTCAACCTCTGCGTTCACACTCAGGCCTTCGAGTCCTGGCAACATCCTCGTAAATCTAAATCTGTTCCAGGAATGATGCACAAAAAGGATTCAAGATTCAGAGAAAAGTATTGCACACAAAAGATGCATAGAGTGAAAGAGCCGTAATTTTCTGATGCATTATCCCAAGATGTTGCTTCAAGGGACAAATTGTGTTGTTGGAATAACATTAAACCTGGGATTTTTTTCCTTGTTAAAACATTTAAAAACTTGGTTAAATCACAATGCCAGAGGCAATCTTGGCAGTGGATAGGCTTATTCACATGCAGTGCCTGTGGCAAAATTTAACTGCTGCAACTTTATCTAAAAGTACATAAAGCCATTTTTTTGGTTTATATGTGCAATTTAAAAATATCCACATCGTTAAAACGTGCTTGGCCAAGCCCACTGCAGAATGATTTAGTTAAAACTCACATCTTGCACAGATTACACAAACCTTATCAAAATAACTGCAGCCATTACAGAAATTATAAACGAAAATGCTATTTTTTAATTACTTTGCTGAACACAAGTGCTCATTCATCTCACAAAATATGTACATTGCAAAGCAACCTCTGACCACATCAGCGCCCACCCACAACCTGGACTTGTTTTTGTGAGGTAGTGACAACAGCGTGTCAGGCAACGAACTGGAGATAGTCTTGTGATAGGCTTGTGATAGTCATCTGCACCTCAAGCAACTTGCTCAGAAAACAGAGACCGTTTAAAGAGAACAAGCCAACAGAACTTGGATAAAACTAGTTAGCTCTCCTTCTTTGAACCTCAAACAGTGGATACACAACCTCAATAGTGAATAGAAAAAGGACACTAAGTGGTGGAACAAAATAGGGTGGCACGGTGGCGCAGCGGTAGAGTTGCTGCCTTACAGCGTCAGAAACCTGGGTTCGATCCTGACTACGGGTGCTGTCTGTACAGAGTTCATAAGATCATAAGTGGTAGGAGCAGAAGCCTACTCCACCATTCAATCATGGCTGATCATCTCTCCCTCCTAACCCCATTCTCCTGCCTTCTCTCCATAACCTCTGGCACCCATGCTAATCAAGAATCTATATCTCTGCCTTAAAAATATCCATTGACAGTCTGCACAGCCTGCTGTTGCAACGAATTCCATAGATTCGCCACCCTCTGACTAAAGAAATTCCTCCTCATCTTCCTAATAGAACAACCTATAATTCTGAGGCTAGGACCTCTAGTCCTAGACTCTCCCACTAGTGGAAACATCCTCTCCACATCCACTCTATCCCTAAAAAAACATGTTATCCCCGTGACCTGTGTGGGTTTTCTCCGGGTGCTCTGGTTTCCTCCCACATTCCAAAGACGGCTGAGGAGACAGGTCAACGGCTCCATTCTTGATCATGTTTAATCACCTATTATCTGCAGGCAATGTTTAAATGTAATACGCAAACTACCAGTCTGGCTGTGCGGTGCAGGAGTGACTCACTTGCCTTATTCATTAACATTGTGTCTTTGTGTTCAAGTATTTATATTTCATAGAGTCAGAGTCTTACAGCGTGGAAACAGACCCTTCAGCCCAACTTGCCCACGCCGACCAACATGTCCCATCTACACTAGTCCCCACCTGCCTGCGTTTGGCCCATATCCCTCTAAACCTGTCCATGCCCTCGTCTAAATGTTTCTGAAACATTGCTTAAACGATTTTTGTTTCTTAAACAATTATCTTTATTTCTCAAAGATAATCTTGAAAAGCAGGAAGAGGTTGCTCACCAATACTGTCCAACCCTTGTATAGCTTTAAAAAAGTTGACGAAGGCAAATCTGTAGATAAATAATTTCTGTTTAAAAATTGCGGAAAGGAGGTTTGCTGCAACTTTATGCCAAGTTATATTTGCATCAGGATCGAAGAAATAAGTTAAATGTTGTTTGGGCATCTTCTACTTCAGGTCTCTCTTCCTTAACTTTGCTTGAAAACCTAAACTACTTTCCTACTCAAGCCCCCGATACAAAAAGCATACAGATCTCGCTCATGTTATTGAAGCCTGTTCTACAAGGCCTCAGTAGTTTCAGGCATGCCCCTCTCACAGGTTTTCACCAGTGCTTTACTCCCCATGAGAATCATGGTTTAATCTTGCCCCCTTGCTACTCAATCCTATTCGTTTACATCTCTTACAAGTGCTATTTGCTTTAAAAAGGAATCAGACTTCACTTCTGTAGCTGCTTGTGGCAGAAAAATGTACACTCTTAATCACACTCCACCTTTCAGTTTTAGTTTAGTTTAGAGATACAGCGAGGAAACAGGCCCATCAAGTACGCACCGACCAGCGATCCCCGCACACCTACACTATCCTACACACGCTGGGGAGAAGTTTACAACTTAACAAAAGCCAATTGGCCTACTAACCTGTACGTCTTTGGAGTGTGGGAGGAAACTGGAGATCCCGGAGAAAACCCACGCAGGTCACAGGGAGAACGTATAAACTCCATACAGACGGCTCCTGTAGTCAGGATCAAACCCGGGTCACTGGCGCTGTAAGGCAGCAACTCTACCGCTGCGCCACTGTTCCGCCCATCTTTCTCCAGTCTCATTCTCTAGCTCTTTTTTTGTGACTAAAATTGCATCCATCCATCCATTGAAGCAGTAAGTATGAAGAAGGGCCCGCACCTGAGACATCAACTACCCATTGTCGCGAGAGATTCTGCCTGATCCAACATTGTGTGTCTATCCACCCTGACAATGTTGCTCACAGGAGGATTGTAATCTTGTACATCACTATGAAATCATCCACGTTATTTTATCTGTCTCCTTGTCGAAAAGTCCTATCTTTTTAAGTCTCTTTTTATAACAGCAACTCCTCGTGGATTGTAACAATGTATTGACCACTTCACTACCCATTACCCATTCTTCTCATTTGCTTGCAACAGGATGGTCAGATTCAAAATCCGATTATGGCCCCAGACTTTTGTACAAGAACAACAATATTTATTTTATTTTTGTATCTACAGCCCCCTAAATAAAACAGTCTCATTCATTCCGCCTACCTCACTGTGGTCTCATCTGCATGCGCTGCATGTCTTCAATTTTGCAGGAAAGAACTGCAGACGCTGGCTTAAATCGAAGGTAGACACAAAATGCTGGAGTAACTCAGCGGGACGGGCAGCATCTCTGGAGAGAAGGAACGGGTGAAGTTTCGGGTCGAAACCCTTCTTCAGACAGTCAGACCTTCAATTTTGTAGTTGACATAAAGTCTACAATTTGATGTGTTATTCCTTATTTTAACATCTTAATTCCACAATGCAGTTGTAAAAAAAAAATACTGAACTGCATTTGGACAGGTATATAGATAGGAAATGTTTAGAGACATATTGGCCAAATATGGACAAGTGGAGTATCTTGGTGGGCGTTGGCAAGTTGGGCCGACGGACCTGTTTCGGTGCCGTATGGCTCTAATTTCTAGGTCCTGATCATTGTGCGCTGTTTTACTAAAGTTTGTCAAAGACAATAATGCTGTTACTCCATCCGTTCTTACTACCAGCTGATTGTTTTTGATCGTAAATAGCACCCTTAACACTACTTTTTCACAAATAGCGCTCCTCACTAACATTTCCACAACAAATGGCTATACCCTTTTAACCTACTCTTGCATGGAAGAAAAAAAATCAGCTCAGTCGCTCACAAGTTCCTTATGGGGCCTGTCCTACTATACGAGTTTACCCAAGAGCTCTCCCGAGGTTAAAAAAAAATCAAACTCGTGGTAAGCACGTGGAATGTACGTTGCGGGTACGTCGGAGCTCGGGACGTCTCTTAGAGGTTCGTAACGCTAACGGTAGATACTCGGGAAACGCGGTAAGCTCGTGAAGACTCGTGAAGGGTTTTCAACATGTTGAAAAATGTCCACGAGAGCCCCGAGTACCTACGAGCAGCTATTACCGTAATTCTCCAAGTTCGAATCAGGGGAAACTCGGGAGAACTCTTGAATTAGCTTGTCCCCGTTAGTTTCCACTGTGTGTAGGAAGGAATTGCAGATGCGGGTTTAAACTGAAGATAGACACAAAATGCTGGAGTAAAGGGCCTGTCCCACTTGGCCGCCATTTACGCGACCTGGTAGCGTGTGGGTAGCGCAGGACAGGCGCATGGAGTGGCGTGAAGGAGTGTGGAGTTGCGCACGGTATCGCGCAACGCTCCAGGATTTGGTTCTGGACGAAAAATCTTCGCACGCCACCGGCCTGTCGCGTAAATGACGGCCAAGTGGGACAACCTGGCGCGACGCAACGTCTCACCTCCAACATAGCAGAAGCAGGCGAGCGATCGCTGAGCACGGCCTGGGGCTCACGGCCGTTGCGGATTCGGATCCGCCCCCTCTCCTACTCCCAGAGCAGGGCCAAGACGATTGGAGATAGACACAAAATGCAGGAGTAACTCAGCGGGGCCGACAGCATCTCTGGAGAGAAGCAATAGGTGACGTTTCGGGTCGAGACCCTTCTTCAGGCTGAAGAAGAGTCCCGATCCGAAACATCATCCATTCCTTCTCTCCAGAGATGCTGCCGGTCCCGCTGAGTTACTCCTGCATTTTGTGTCTATCTTCAGATGACGTCACGTGCTCCAGACGGCTGTGCGGGCGCATGATGATGCGCGCGACCGTCGCGCTTCAGTCATTACCGGCCTGTCGCGTAAATGACGGCCAAGCGGGACAGGCAGCATCTCTGGAGAGAAGGAATGGAACCCATTCCTTCTCTCCAGAGATGCTGCCTGTCCCGCTGAGTTACTTCTTACTTTCCAGTACTAGCATGCTTTCCAACATGTAACGGTCCCAGCTCAACCTAGGCTCCCCAATTTGTACAAATGTTTCCTTTAAAAAGCATCAAAGTGCTGGAGTAACTCAGCAGATCAGGCAGCATCTCTGGAGAACATGGATAGGTGATGTTTCAGGTCTGGACCCTTCTTTAGACTGGATCTGCAGCTGCAAATCTGCACCAGCATCTGCAGTTCCTTGTTTCCACATTAAAAATATTTTGTGATTGTTATTTTATATCGTCACAGAAATACACATTTCTATGTACATCCACTTTTGGAATGTGTTTGATTTATGTCCTTTTCCTTTATGTCCATTCCTGTTTAAAATATCTTCCATTTGCCAATTTCTCTTCTATTTAATCTGGGAAGTTCCTTTCATTCGAGTTAAAATGTGTTTCATTTTCCAATCATGACATATGCTTGGTTCCCCATTACATCCTTGAATAATTTGTTTTAGCATAGTAACTTTTGAGATTAAATATCTGTTGTCAATTCACCTCTCTCTCTCTCTATGTACACACACACACACACACACACACACACACACACACACACACACACACACACACACACACACACACACACACACACACACACACACACACACACACACACACACACACACACACACACTCTTATATGTGTGTGTGTGTGTGTGTGTTGTGAATCTGTATACATATCACATTATCCTGCATCAAAGCCTAAATATTCTAGATATTATAACAAAAATATCACTTTGTGCCACTCAGGCACAAATAATCGCCTGGGTGGAGCATATAAATAAGAAATAGCGGTGGTCAATAACATGTCAATATTAAAATTAGTAGTATATTGTTTTAGTAAAGTGAATCTAATTTGACCATTTATTATAGCTAGTATGAAACGGTTCATTACTGATCCATATCCCTGAGGCCGTTTTCTGGAGATCACTTTGATTTTGTTCAATATTTTAATCTATGTTTTGAAATTGGCTAATTGACACATGGTTACGTATTTTGTCAAATGATTATTAAAATCACATATCTGACATCTGACAAATGATAGACGCCAATTAGGCCAATGGACTGGAGCTGAGGTGGCTTGAGGTGGAATATTTAAACTAATATAAATCTCCATCTATATAATGGAGATTATAATCTCCAAGCAATTATCTATTGCATTTTTCATAGTAACTTCATTTTATCTTTATTCTTTTTTTAAATCACTTTCCTTTGAAAATTGTTCAATACCCTAACATCATTCCATTAGTAATAAACAAACTGATGATCCCTTATCACTAATTTACTCACACAAATAATTCACTCATCAAAACCATAATAACTTTAGAAAATCTTCAGTATATCAGCCTCTCTCATCTGCTGCTCTGATGATAGTTCTCCCAGCATCTAAAATCACTTCTCATAACGCTAGCTTTTCGGCCCGCTATCATTTGGACTTGTTGATTGTATGGGACTGAAAATCTATTTCCAAAATTAGGTTTTTTAAAAAAGTTATTGAATTGTACCTCAATCTATGCTTTCTTTGAACATTTTATTCCTGAATGCTGCACCCTTTCCTACAACCACAAAATCCATTGTGTCATGCTCTGTGTTGTTAGCGACTTACATGGAATTACTCGATGGAACCTAGTCACACCCTCCTGTGAATTTCCACAGAATTTGTATGGGTCCGTACTAAATGCATTATGGATTGTTCACTTTATAATAATTACAGGACAAAAGTCTAATGTTCACTTCGAAGGAAAAATGTGGTGGCAGACAGTGTGAGCTTCCTCGAGGTGCTCCAGTTTTTTCCCACGTCCCAAAGATGTGTAGGTTTGTAGGATAACTGACCGCTGTGAACTGCCCTTTGTGTGCATGGGGTAGTTGTGAAAGTGGCATAGAACCAACACGAATGGGTGATCAATGGGCCCTCAGTGGACCCCATAGGCAGAAAGGCCTGTTTCCATGCTGTATGTCCAAACTAAACTAATTATTAAGAGCATTTCTTATTGGGTTCTGGAGCAGCAGGGTTGCCTCCATGTTATTTTCAGGCATCCAGGGTGGTTTATCGATGTATGTCCCAAAACAGAACAATGAAATTCTTATTTGCAGCTGCACAACAGACATGTAAACATATTTCTTTAACACACATACAGATAATCCTGCTTTGGGTGGTTACACAACAATGCATGAGTATTTTATTAAATGACCTCTGAATCACCTAGCAATTTTTCAGCAACAAAATGGCTTTGGGAGACAAAAATCAAATATACTCTTAAAAAAAAAAAAAAGGTGTTTCAAGGAGGTGCGGATTTACTACAATGGTGGGCACTGGTAGCACAACCCAATTTGCAGTAAAACCACCACAAGGATATGAAGCCAAGTTAGATGTACTTGGCCAAGAATGCTCCAAAGGGTGTTGTGAAGAGTACCAGGCATTATGCCAGGGGAGCTGTTCACAGGATAGATCAGCACACTCGTAGAAGGAAACGAGCTTTCCCTATCTGTCTCATGCCGCAAGGTCAGATGCAGAAGGATGTAAACAGATCGTAAGATATACACATTGCTCACCCAGCTTTACAAGAATAGTTCCAGGAATGAGTGGGTTAGCATATGATGAGCTTTCGACTGCACTGGGCCTGTACTCGCTGGAGATTAGAAGGTTGAGGGGGAACGTCATTGAAACTAGCAGAATAATGAAAGGCATAGATGGAGTGGATGTGGAAAGGATGTTTCCACTGGTGGGAGAGTCTAGGACCAGAGGTCATAGCCTCAGAATTCAAGGGCGCTCTTTTAGAAAGGAGGTGAGGAGGAACTTCTTTAGTCAGAGGGAAGTTAATCTGTGGAACTCATTGCCTCAGAGGGCTGTGGAGGCCAAGTCAGTGGAGATTATTAAGGCAGAGATAAATAAATTCTTGATCAGAACGGGTGGCAAGGGTTATGGGGAGAAGGCAAGAAAATGGGATTAGGAGGCCGAGATCAGCCACGAATGAATGGTGGAGTAGACTCGATGGGCCGAATGGCCCAATTCTACTCCTATACCATGTGAGCTCTAAGCACCAAGAGTTAACTCAGAGAAGCAGGAACGTATGCCAAAATAATAATTACATCACAACTTGAAGCAAATGGTGGCATTCATGTCTTGGCCCTGGCTCAGATGAAATCTATTTCTGGTCTCAATGGCATTGAAAACCTCACACAAATATTTCTGGCAATAAAAATAAAACTATCGTCAGTTATGGTTTCCATGTAATAGCCAGAGCTTCATTACAAAATTGCTGTCTAAGGGAGGAAATCTGGCTTCCTGACTAGTGTGGCCTATACGTGACTTGGCACTGGCAGAATCAGAGAACAGAGGGTGACCATTAGGCCCGTGACTACAAACAGTTATATCTCAAACAAATCCAGCTAGTCTTGGTTCCACACATTATTATTTTCCTCCTGACTTTTGTGACTTGTGAATTTGAATATTATGCCCTGTACACCCAGGTTTAAGTTATTCATACATATTGAGATTACTCCATTGCACACATGCCCTCAGTCGGAAAAAAAACCTTTCATTGCTAATCTCTGTTATCTGTTTTCTGTCCAGGATGTTTATTCCATGATTAGTTTTGGTTGAGAGATGCAGTGCGGAGACGAACCTGTGTCTCCTGGCGCTGTAAGGCAGCAACTCTACCGCTGCTCCACCACAAATCTTCAATGACATGCGTGTTATCATCAATTTTATCTAAATCTTTTTGGAAATCAATAAATACCAACTCTCACACATTACACACAAAATGCTGGAATAACTCAGCAGGACAGGTAGCATCTCTGGATAGAAGGAATGGGTGATGTTTCGGGTCGAGAGCATTTTGTGTCTATCGATGGGCAGCACGGCGGTGCAGCGGTAGAGTTGCTGCCTTACAGCGCTTGCAGCGCCAGAGACCCAGGTTCAATCCCGACTACGGGTGCTGTCTGTACGGAGTTTGTACGTTCTCCCCTTGACCACGTGGGTTTTCTACGAGATCTTCGGTTTCCTCCCTCACTCCAAAGATGTAGAGGTTTGTAGGTTAATTGGCTTGGGTTTGTATACTTGGAATAAGTGTAAATTGTCAATAGACAATAGACAATAGATGCAGGAGTAGGCCATTCGGCCCTTCAGGCCAGCACCGCCATTCAATGTGATCATGGCTGATCATCCCCAATCAGTACCCCGTTCCTGCCTTTTCCCCTTATCCCCTGACTCCACTATCTGTAAGAGCCCTATCTAGCTCTCTCTTGAAAGTATCCACAGAACCGGCCTCCACCTCCTTCTGAGGCAAGAATTCCACACTCACAACTCTGTGAGAAAAAGTGTTTCCTCGTCCTGGTCTAATGGCTTGTCCCTTATTCTTAAACTGTGGCCCCTGATTCTGGACTCCCCCAACATCGGGAACATGTTTCCTGCCTCTAGCGTGTCCAAACCCTTAACAATCGTATATGTTTCAATAAGATTCCCTCTCATCCTTCTAAAGTGTGTACAAGTCCAACCGCTCCATTCTCTCAGCATCTCGGGAATTAACCTTGCAAACCTACGCTGCACTCCCTCAATAGCAAGAATGTCCTTCCTCAAATTAGGGGACCAAAACTGCACACAATACTCCAAGTGTGGTCTCACTAGGGCACTGTACAACAGCAGAAGGACCTCTTTGCTCCTATACTCGACTCCTCTTGTTATAAAGGCCAACTTCGCTTTCTTCACTGCCTGCTGTACCTGCATACTTACTTTCATAGACTGATAAACAAGGACCCCCAGATCCCGTTGTACTTCCCCTTTTCTCAACTTGACGCCATTTAGATAGTAATCTGCCTTCCTGTTTTTGATACCAAAGCGAATAACCTCACATTTATCCACATTAAACTTAATCTGCCATGCAACTGCCCACTCCCCCAAACCTGTCCAAGTCACCCTAGTGTGTGTAGGCTTGTGTTAATGTGCGGGGATCGCTGGTCAGTATGCTCAGTGGGCCAAAGGGCCTGTTTTCGCACTGTATTACAAAACTAAACTAGACTAAACTTCGGTTTAAACCAGCATCTGCAGTTCCTTTCTACACAACTCTAACACATTACTTTCACAACTTCCCCTCCCCCTTAATTCTCTTGCCATCCACGTGAATTATTTTCTTGCTATAACGCTACAACTGAAGCTATTACCATTGGTGGTCCATTCCAACTATTTGGGCATTAAGAAACTGTTTAGTGCAAAAAAAAAAAAAAATTGCTGTGTTACTTCTGGTTTTCTTGCCAACTGGCTTCATTCTACATTGCTGATTCATAACCCTTGTGTCGATGTGTACCTTGTCTCTATCAGCTTGGTTGTTACACCCATTGTAATTTTAAATACCTCTATCAGATACCCTCACAACTTCCTGGTCCAAGAACGGTAGCTTCTACGGTTTAGTTTTAGTTTAGTTTAGAGATACAGCGCAGAAACAGGCCCTTCGGCCCATCGATTCCGCACTGACCAGCGATCCCCGCACATTAACATCATCCTGCACACACACACACACACACTAGGGACAACTTACATGTTCATACAAAGCCAATTAACCTCCAAACCTGTACGTCTTTGGAGTGTAGGAGGAAATGGAAGATCTCAGAGAAAACCCACGCGGTCACGGGGAGAACATGCAAACTCCGTACAGACAGCACCCGTAGTCGGGATCGAACCCGGCTGTGCCGTCATGCTCAATTATTATCCCAGAAACCTGGAGTCAGCTCAGTAATCATAATTCCACAGATGATGGAGTGGGTGAATAGGTGGCAGATAAAATACAATGCTGAGAAATGACAAGCTTTACATTTTGGTAAAAAGGAAAGAGATGAGACCTTGAGGTCCATGTGGTCTTTTAGGTCCATGTGCCCAGATGTGCAGAAAAATAAATCAATTGGATAGCTTAGGAGGAAGTGCTGGTCCATTTTACCTCAATAAAATCATTAAAGATGGAGATAAGGACAAACGTCTTCCATCAGATGGTCGTGAACCTCAAGAATTATCTGCTCCCGATGTGGGGATATATGGAGATAGATTCACTGAAATATATAAGACAGAGACTAATATACATTTAACCCACTGACTCACCTATAGTTCGAATGGTGTTGAAGGTGTGATTGAATTAGCCATGAATGGTGCGAGCTGCTGATTAGTCTACTCTTGTTTGTTACGTTCTTAAAAATATGACAAAAGCTTCACGAGAACATATCAGTTCTGGAAAGAGGCGGTGCTTAGAAATGAATGACAGGACGGTAGAGAAGTTGAGAAAGGAGAATTTGGCACTTGTGTCAAGACAGTGAACGGCTTGTCTGCCCCAGCAGGTTGAAGGAAATTCGAGACACACAAGAGACTATAATTGATGGGCACCAACCTGAAGGCAAATAGTTTTTAAGAGGGAACTGCAGATGCTGGAAAATCGAAGGTACACAAAAATGCTGGAGAAACTCAGCGGGTGCAGCAGCATCTATGGAGCGAAGGAAATAGGCAACGTTTCGGGACGAAACGTTGCCTATTTCCTTCGCTCCATAGATGCTGCTGCACCCGCTGAGTTTCTCCAGCATTTTTGTGTACCCTGAAGGTAAATAGTTTAGGTAAGTGACAGAAATTAGTATTTGGAACTGCAAAGAACAGATTGTAGCAAAATGAATGGAACAAAAATGCTCTTACAGCTAGCTTTAGATAGTAGCTTGAAATGTATGGTTCTGTCTGTGCCCTGGCATGATTTTGTACCCGTCAAAGCAAGTGCACCATAAATGGTGAAATGGAAAAACCTCAGCCTGCAAGTCTCATTCGGTACTTCCGAACATTCTGAAATTCAGACATTCTGAGCATAACATTTTAAAGCCACCAACAATGTTGGTTTAGCTTGCATTATTTCCCTCCTAGTTTCTCCTTTCTAATTTCCTCTTTTCTCCCCCCCCCCCCCCCCCCAACATGTGTCAACATTTTAGCAGGTCGTTGAGTTCATGGTATTATAAATTCCCCTTCATTTGTTTGAAAGCACGAAACACCAGACTCAGGAACAGTTTCTTCCCCTCGATTTTCAAGCTTCTGAACGGTCCTATCATCAGGTACCTACGGCCCCTCCGACCACCACCAATCACTCACACACATTCACACACAGGCAAAGGTGGGTGAAGTGTCTTGCCCAAGGACACAACGACAGTATGCACTCCAAGCGGGATTCGAACCGGCCACCTTCCGGTCGCCAGCCGAACACTTAGCCCATTGTGCCATCTGTCGTCCCGAAGGTAGGGAGGGTATTATCCGATTCACCTCTATTCACATTGGGAACATTGGACTTTGTCAATGGAACTAATGTTCTACAATACTGAGAACTATATTCTGCCCTCCGTACCTAACACTTTATCAATTGTACTTCAGTTTGATTTGATTGTATTTATGTATAGTATTACAGAATCTGATAGTATATGGTATTATCTGAAGAGTTTGGATAGCATGCAAAACCAAGCTTGCATTGTATCTCGGTACACGTGACAGTACATGGGCTAAAGTTTTAATTTCCTGTAGCCCTGCAACTTATTTTACTCTCACACACCCATCAGATCCTCTTTGGTCCTTTTGCTGCCAGGGGTAACTTATGTAGCCATTCATTTTTCTGCACATATTTTGGGATTAGAGTGGAAATTAGAGCACCCAGGGGGGAATCCATGCAGTCAAGAGGATAATGTCCACATTCCACGCTGACAGCGCCCCAGGTCCGGATCGATCCCTCGGTCCCTGAAGCTGTGAAGCAGCAGTACTAACTGTTGTACCATTGTGGCATCCTGACATCACTTGGCAAATGTCAAACTTGCAACTAATCAATTGGAGGCCGGTTGAACAAGCAAAGTATTTTAGACCCAGCAAAATTTGCCCAGCAATACAAAACAAAATGTGTAAGGTCTATTAAAACAGAAACAAGACACAGGAGAAACATGCAATTTAAAATATACCAGCAAGATGCAAAGAATGGAGAGATGACACAGAGTGCTGGAGTTGCTCAGCGGGTCAGGCAGCACCTTAGGGAACATGGATAGACAAGGTTTTTTCAGACTGAAGAACGGCCCCCGACCTGACACGTCACCTACCCATATTCTCCCAAGATGCTGCCTGACCCATTGAGCTACTCCAACACTCTGTGTCTTCTTTTGTAAACCAGCATTTGCCAGTTTCTGCAAAGAATGAAGAATGAATAAATTCACAATTATGTGCAATAAAGTCACTTACAGTAGTTTAATCTCCAGGTGCGATGGGTGGTCGGTTCATCAAAATCATCTCTCGCTGCGATTCATGATGTCGCCGATGCAATCCTTAACATTGGCAGAGAGAAGTAGCCAAGATGTGGCACTATGTCATTCTTTCAGTGTAAAGAGCATCACAATGGAAACTCTTCTTTCTCTTTGAATTTAAAGCTGAAAGGTCCAGAGGAAAAAAATTTAAAATAATGGCAGAGGCTGGACAGTTATTTCACAAGGAAAGAATATGAATGACCAGCAATTACTTGGGAAGCAGAAAGAGAAAAACAACTCCATCCTGTGATTACAAACACAAAAAGACTTAGGATAGAACGTTGCAAGAGAATAGACAAACTAATTAAATGTTGTTAATGACAAAAGGTATTAATGGCATTTGTGGAATGCAAAAGATGCCAGAATTGAAATCAGACACAGAACTCAACAAAATAAAAACCGAGAAAGAGAGCACAGTGCCAACCAAATATTGCCAAATCCCTGGGGTGAGATGGCTTCCAAACCTGGTTTTAAAAGAAAGTAGATGCCCAAACTCTAATGCTCAAACTGTAATCTGGATTCACGAACCGCTCCTCTAGATTGGAAAATTACACATTAGTTACTCAGCTACTTAAGAATGATGAGAGAAGGAAAACAACAAATTGCAAACCAATTAAGCTTGACATTTGCAGCATGTAAATTACGAGAGTTCATAAGCACAGATAGAATAATAAAACCTAAATTATTTCAAATTTGCATCTGTTTATAAGGGGTATCTGATGAACCTGACTGATCATTTGCAAGGGGTGACGAAAGTCAATGGGCGGGGGAAAGTCAATGATTGTTATTCGTAAAGACTTCAAAAAAATATATAATAATAGTAAAATGCTGAAAATCTGAAATAAAAATAGAAAAACGTGAAACGTGAGCAGCAAATGTTGAGAAGTCTCACGGCCAGACAGCATCAGTTCTGGTGAAACTTGAAACATCATTCCCTCCACAGATATTGCCTGACTATTAGCAGATATTGTGTAGGAAGGAACTGCAGATATTGGTTTAAACCAATGATAGACACAAAAAGCTGGATTAACTCAGCAAGTCAGACAGCATCTCTGGAGAAACGGAGTCTGAAGAAGGGTCTCGAGTCCGACCCGAAAAAGTCACCTATTCCTTTTCCCCCGGAGGTGCAGTCTGACCCGCTAGAGGCAAGAAACATGTTCCCGGTGTTGGGAAGAGTCCAGAACCAGGGGGCACAGTTTAAGAATGAGGAGTAAGCCATTTAGAACGGAGACGAGGAAACACTTTTTCTCACAGAGAGTGGTGAGTCTGTGGAATTCTCTGCCTCAGAGGGCGGTGGAGGCAGGTTCTCTGGATGCTTTCAAGAGAGAGCTAGATAGGGCTCTTAAAAATAGCGGAGTCAGGGTATATGGGGAGAAGGCAGGAACGGGGTACTGATTGGGGATGATCAGCCAAGACCACATTGAATGGCTGTGCTGGCTCAAAGTACAAAGTGAATTTACAGAAAACTCTGCTTTAAGTGTCGAATAGGTCAGGAGGACACATTGTCTATTGACCCACTGAGTCACTCCAGCTTTTTGTGTTTATTAGCAGATATTACCCAACTAAGCGATTAGCATCATCTTGTTTTCTCTGCAGCAGTTCAATGAAATATTTCACAGGAGACTGTTAGCTAAAATGAATTCAAATTATTGAACTGGCTAGGACATCGGCTGAATTCAGTGGCAGAGAGAAGGGATGATGTGCAGATGTCCTGTAAAGATTAGTGTTGGGTTACAATCCTTCACTGCATTTATAAACAAAGCAACTGATAGGATCGAAAGATGGTAGACACAAAAAGCTGGAGTAACTCAGCGGGTCAGGCAGCATCTCCGGAGAAAAGGAATGGGTGACATTTCAGGTCGAGACCCTTCTTCAGACTCTAAAGCTATTTAGCTACATGGCACAACATTGGGGTATTAGAAACATAGAAAATAGGTGCAGGAGTAGGCCATTCGGCCCTTCGAGCCTGCACCGTCATTCAATATGATCATGGCTGATCATCCAACTCAGTATCCTGTACCTGTCTTCTCTCCATACTGTTCAATAAGGAACTGCAGATGCTGGAAAATCGAAGGTACACAAAAGATTTTGTGTACCGTTCTCTCCATACTGCATTTGCGGTAGTGTTGACAACAGGATTTAATTAAAAGAGATATTTGTAAACTGAGTGAATGTACAAAATCGTTGAAAATGGATTTCAATGTTTTTGCATGTGGCATCATATGTCCTGGGTATAAAAATTGTGGATACAAAGTGCTGGAGTAACTCAGCGGGTCAGGCAGCATCTCTGGAGAACACGGATAGGTGACGTTTCAGGTTGGCTCCATTCTTCAGACCCGAAATGTTATCTATCCATGTTCCCCAGAGGTGCTGTCTGACCCGCTGTGTTACTCCAGCACTTTATGTCCTTTTGTGAAAAGCAGCATCTGCAATTCCTTGTTTCTACTGTAAAAGGATGGAACTTTTTTCCCCATAAAGTATAAGGTAGAAATAGTAGGGACCCATGAAAATGTTGGAATAACATTTATAACAAGAGGAATCGAATATAGGAGCAAAGAGGTCCTTCTGCAGTTGTACAGAGCCCTGGTGAGACCACACCTGGATGGAGTATTGTGTGCAGTTTTGGTCCCCTAATTTGAGGAAGGACATTCTTGCTATTGAGGGATTGCCGCGTAGGTTTACAAAGTTAATTCCCGGGATGGCGGGACTGTCATATGCTGAAAGAATGGAGCAGCTGTGCTTGTACACTCTGGAGTTTAGAAGGATGAGAGGCAATCTCATTGAAACATATAAGATTGTTACGGGTTTGGACACGCTAGAGGCAGGAAACATGTTCCCGATGTTTGGGGAGTCCAGAACCAGTGGCCACAGTTTAAGAATAAGGAGTAAGCCATTTAGAATGGAGACGAGCAAACACTTTTTCTCACAGTGAGTGGTGAGTCTGTGGAATTCTCTGCCTCGGAGGGCGGTGGAGGCAGGTTCTCTGGATGCTTTCAAGAGAGAGCTAGATTAAGCTCTTAAAAATAGCAGAGTCAGGGGATATGAGGAGAAGGCAGGAACGGGGTACTGATTGGGGATGATCAGCCATGATATCATTGAATGGCGGTACTGGCTCGAAGGGCCGAATGGCCTACTCCTGCACCTATTGTCTATTGTAATAAATTATCAGACGGGTACAAAAATATAATAAAAAACAAATAGAATCCACTTTTTGGAGTTAAATATAGATAGAAGTCATACTACTACTACCCATTACCCTGGAATACAGTTAACAGTTCTTGGCATCACACCGTACAAAGAATATTTTGGTCTTGGAGGGAATTCAGTTGACATTTATGCCATATGATACCTAAACTCCTAGGGCTAAGTTACAGGGATAAGTTACACATATATTCATTCTATCTTCTATGATTTAGGTTTTGGATGATTTGATCAAAGTTTTCAAGGTATTTAGGAGAACGGATAGGTTATTTTTGCTGGTTAAGTCCAGGATAATGGAACATAATTGAGAAATTGGAAGCAGGTTTTTCAAGAATCAAGTCTGGAAATGCTTCCACATGAAAAGGGTGATAAAACTTAGGAAGTGTCTCCCAGTAATACCAATTGATGCCAGATTAGCTGTTAATTTTAGATCTGGGATCAAATGACATTTTGTTAACTAAAGATATGAAGGAAAAAAAGACTCAACAGGCATGTTAAATTCAATCACAAATTTAATTATCTCATAGCATGGGGTGGAACAGGAAAGACTACATTGTTCCTGATCCTCTCCTATGTTGTAAAGGAGAAGTCATCTCATCCATTTAAAAAAAATCTGTATGTGTTTAAAGGT
Organism: Amblyraja radiata; assembly: GCF_010909765.2. NCBI lineage: Eukaryota > Metazoa > Chordata > Chondrichthyes > Rajiformes > Rajidae > Amblyraja > Amblyraja radiata. The sequence continues at coordinate 34,177,695 of NC_045977.1, read as the reverse complement.
CACTGTAAATATAGAAGAGACAACAGATATATAATTAATCATTAATTTGGAAATGAATGCTGCTGGTGCACTGGGGGACCGGCTAATGATGTTGCTATATTTAATAATGTTTCAGACAAGTTCAGGAAACTGTAAGGCAGTTAGCTTGACTTTGGCAGAAAGAAAGATAAAGGATCTCTGGATTCAACAAGGTAATAGAACGCAATCCATAAGCAAAAAATGAAGATCGGATCAGCATGGATTTTATAAGGGAAGGTCATTCTTGGCCAACTTTATTGATTTTTAAGTAGCAGAGAGTACACAAGGGTAATACATATCAATTATACATGGAACCTCAATAGATCTGTAGATTACTGCATAGCAGATCAAACGCAAACTTGTTATCCACAGAAAATAAAGATTGAAAATGTGCTGGTTTTGCTAAATCGTGCTGGTATCACTGATCCTCACTATTCATTTACATTTGGACCAGGGAATCGGTGTTATTTCAAAAATTGTGCTTGACATAATATCAAGAGATCATGAGTATTGAAGTTGGGAGGTCAGGTATAAGACGTTAGTGAGACCGCAATTAGAGTATTGCTATCAGTTCTGGGCACCATGTTGTAGGAAAGATGTTGTCCAGCTGGAAAGGGTACAGAGAAGATTTACGAGGATGTCGCCGGGACTAGAGGGTCTGAGCTACAGGGAGAGGTTGAGTAGGCTGGGACTCTATTCCCTGGAGTGCAGGAGGATGAGGGGCGATCTTATAGAGGTGTATAAAATCATGAGAGGAATAAATCAGGTAGATGCACAGAGTCTCTTGCCCACAGTAGGTGAATCGAGGACCAGTGAACATAGGTTTAAGGTGAAGGGGAAAAGATGTAATAGCAATCTGAGGGGTAACTTTCTCACACAAGTGGTGGTGGGTGTATGGAACAAATTGCCAGAGGAGATAGTTGGGGCTGGGAGTATCCCAACGTTTAAGAAACAGTTAGACAGGTACATGGATGGGACCGATTTGGAGGGATATGGACTAAGCACAGGCAGGTGCAACTAGTGCAGCTGGGACATGTTGGCCGGTGTGGGCAAGTTGGGCCGAAGGGCCTGTTTCCACACTGTGACTCTATAGCTAATAATGAAATTAAATAAAAGACATTCATAGACTTGCAGAATAAGTGCATAATAGAAGTTAATTTTAAATTTGAGAGAAAGATAAAGCAGTCAGATAGACGTATTTTGCAGGGACTAAATGAGAATGGCAACAGGTATTCAAATCATTAAAAACACAAATGAGCATTATGAAGGGCATTAAAAGGCATTGGGATTTATTACTGTGAAATTGTGAAATTAAGTGAAATTGTAAAAGAGAGAACTTAACATTCACGTTTAATACAATGTAACTTTAACATTGGTTTAATTTGTATCCGAACAAAAAATTGGTCAAACCACATTTGGAGTACTGTGCACATTTCTGGTTTCCTCAAGCATAAAGAGCTGTAGAAAGTACAAAAAAACAAAACAAAAATCACAAGAATGAAACCAGAACTGTGGAATAAAAAACATAAACATGGTGATCGATCTTCTCTGGAAAAGAGGGGGCAGAAGGCAGAACAATAAATCATTATCATAAAAGGAATATATAGCTTAGACATAGTGGTTTCACTTATAGGACAGATGAAAACAGGGGGCCATTCATATAAGATAGTCACCAATACATTTGATATAGAGATTGGAAGAAATTTCCTTAACCAGAGTTTTCAGAATGTGAGACAAGTCTCAAGGAATAGATTTGATAAAAGTATAGGTGGCGTTAAATTGAAATTAGATAAGCATACGAGGAGAAAAACAAATTCTGCAGAAAGGATTATTAGATGGGAGGTGTTTGAATGTGCCATTTAGTAGCTGCATGCGTTATATAATTTTGTGAAACATTCACTAAATTTGTCATTTCCTTTGTGCCAGTATTTAATCTTGTTGCAAACGTTAGGCTGATTGTAAAACCATATTTATTCCCAGTTGATTGCATTCTTTATGTACCTTTTCAAAAATAAATAGATTGACTAGTATTCTGTACACATTAAAGAAGGTCCCCGGAAGTAAACACAACTCTGCTTACATTCTCTATAAGGGGCAAAGTGTAACTGAAGGCTGGCAGGGAAAAACAGGTCTGTTTTGCTTCAATTAAATTAGCCTGTTAAACCATAAACCTATCGAACAACAAGTAAGTAATGATTAACATCAAGATTAAATGAATTCACTTTTTAGATATTACATCCAGATAACAACAGGTCAAGTAACAGTCGTAGCAATCCAAAATATACAAAAGGTGATCCCAACTCTTACCGTTCTTCTAAAAGTCAACATCTGGAATCAAACAAGATCAAAATTATGTTAATAATAATTCTAGGTAACAGTACCTTTAATTTTCATTATCCTCAAGTACAGATAGGTCTGAAGTGCAGATTGTTGCAAAAGTCAAGACCAGAGAGGCTAATGTATCCCCACAAAAATGCTAAAATCCAATCTATGATTAAAGTACGAATGTATTTATTAAACTATCTTAAAATGAGGTAATAACATGCAATCACTTCAAAACTCATTACTACTAATAATTGAGAAAAGGTGAAAATGATATCATCGTTAGACTGCACACCTCTTTGTGGTTTGCATCTCACTTTTTAAATTATGCACATCGTTAAATCAAAAAATATATGGATAGCAGTCCAAAAATTGGCTATCAGTAAAGCTGAAGAGATAATTCTTGACACAGAAGAATTTGATATTTGTTCAATGGTGAAACGAGATGCAGCACATGATCATATAATTGAACACTACAATTTATTGAAGGGTGCCGTAAGGAAGCAGGCCATTCAGCCCACTAAGCCCATGCCAACCATCGATCACCCGTTCACACTAGTTCTACCTTTACCCCACTTTCTCATCCACTCTCTACACACCAGGGGCAATTTATAGAGACCTATTAACCAACAAACCCGTATGTCTTTGGGATGTGGGAGGAAATTGGATCACCCGGAGGAAACCCACGCAGTCACAGGGAGAATGTGCAAACTCCACACAGAGAGCAACCGAGGTCAGGAGTGAACCCGGGTCTCAGGCGCTGTTAAGCAATGGCTCAACACTGCTACATCCTTCTTGTTCCTTATTACAAACAGAACACATGTAACGTGCCTTGTATAGAAAAAAACCTTGCCTACAAAAACAGCATGTTTTGCAAGGCTTGGTGGATATTTGGTTGAAAATGGGAACTGAATTTTGTGATCAAATACATATTGTGCTAATAAATATAACATTGAAGATAAGAACTCTGGTACAAATAGGGCCGAGGTGAAGTTGTGACAGCAGAAACGTCCATAGAAACTCAACTGCTGTCAAATGCACACATTTTACTTCAATTTCCTTTGAAAATGTTTATAACTACAGAATCTGCACAAGACTAACTAAAATAGAATCCTTTGTGAGACTGAACTTAATGCAGCAAAGGGCAAGTTCTCTTTTTCTGTTTCTTACTTTGAGTTGGCATCAACCAATTTTGGCCCAATATCAAGACTAGAAAGTTTTATATGCATCTGATTTAGTTCTCTAGCCCAACCAGTGTTTGAGTTATGGAATCAGTTTGAGATCACTGAGCCAGCACTTACAGACTGTGTTGTTACTTTATTAGAAAGTTCAGTGAAGGATTCCAAACATTTTGAATTGGCTCTGTAGGCAATTTCCTTTTAGAGAAAAAACAGAGAACTACTTTGTGTATTTTCTGTAGGTGGTTTGGATGGCAGCTTTTGTATTTAAATGTTTTTGAATGGGCTTACTTTTTATTCATCAAAATTATGCTTTCAACTAAGGATCCGATTTTGCCAGTTCCAGTAAATAATTTGCACGATTCATTCAAATTTTGAAATTTGAACATATGCTAAATCAGTCTTCTGATGAAGAAAATTCAAAGGCTGACAGACCCTTCTTGGGTGCCATGACCTTTAACTGCGAGCATAAGCAAAGAAATGTTAAATTAGCCACCACGCACAAAAACACTGGATAGGGGAATTGTTTAAAAAAAAAAAAAGATTTTGTGTGGTTTATATCTAATTAGGTCACAATTATTTTCCCTCATGCTCAAGAAACTCTCAAATTTGCTTGGTGTGAACCATATAAAAGGTTATTACATCCCGATTATAAGCAGCTTTCATTGATTTGATAGGAAAAGTGATGCTTCAGAGTTCAAGATTGGTTTTGACAAACAGACTGATTCGCTTAAGAGCAGTGTGTAAAATTTTCCAGGTTCAGGCAATTTGAATGGTGTCTGAAATACCAGTCAAATTGAAACCAGTTGTTCACTGTTTGCAAATGTAATGCTTCACATGAAACGATGAGCACACTGATTAGAGTTTGGTTTGGTTTCCCTTTCTAAAAGTTTGCTTTGCTACAATAAATAAAGGCATTCTGAAGTGCAACCTCAGGCATGTGATGCTGGCATCAAAACCTTTCAGAAACGTTTGGTGCTGTCAGCTTTGGTTGCCATCAGATGTGGGAGTTTAAATCCACCAGTAATTGCTGTTGGGAATATTTCCTGCATGATCAGGTTGCTGTCCTCGCGATGTAAACTGAAGTTCTTTCCAATGGATGGCAGTCTGAGAGAGCGCAGGAGATGGGGTAGAATTTCGCTTGGGCTAATTTTTGTTTAAAGAGCTAGGCTTGGGCATGCACCCAAACATAGAAGTCCAATGTCACATGAGGAAAACTCTGAAGTTGAGGGACAATGATTTCATATTATAGCTTTAAGGTGAAAGAGGCAAAGTTTAAAGGAGATGTGCGGGGCAATTTTTTTTCCACACAGAAAGGTGGTGAGTGCCTGGATCGCGCTGCCGGGGGTGGTGGTTGCAGCAGATAACTTTAGTGGAATTGATAAGACTTTTGGATTGGCATATGGGAATGGAGGGATGTGGATTATGCAAGTAAATAAGTGATGGTCTTGGCATCATGATCAGCACATTGTACTGTACTGAAGATAGACACAAAAAGCTGGAGTAACTCAGCAGGACATGTAACATCTCTGGAGAGAAGGAATGGGTGACGTTTCGGGTCGAGACCCTGCTGGTTCTCAAGAAGGGCCTTGTCCTGAAACGTCACCTATTTGTTTTCTCCAGAGATGCTGCCTGTCCCCGTTGAGTTACTGCGTTAATGCTCCTTCTTACACATTGTGCTGTACTGTTCCATATCTCAGGACAGCAACAAATGGTTTAATCAGGCAATATGGGGAAATGGTCACCAGGACTGGGGTTGGAGAGATGGGCCAAATTAGTTAAAATAATAACCGATTGACATTTCCTCTTGACACAGACTCTGCACATTTGATTTGTCTCATGGCAAATGAATAGACAGTGAAAATTCCCTGTTCCAGAATGGAATTATTGTCATTTTACATTCTTTAATACACTACATTTATCTTAAGTATCCATTCATCTTTTCAAACAAAATGTTAAAGAACGTACTGTGTTCCCAGTATCTACTTGTCTGTAATTTAAGAAACAGTATTGCAAAATAATTTTATTCAAATGACCCTCAAGGTCTTTGATCCCTTGCATGGGATGCCAATGTCAAAACTTTAAGGTCTAAATATTTTAAATCTGCTGCTAAAGAAAAAGTCTTAAGAGACGGGCCCTTCGGCCCATCATGTCCGTGTTGACTTGACTAGTATTCCGTACCTGCTGCGTTTGTCAAATTAGAACGGGACAGCACTGCCCACTCCTTTGCCACATTAGAAACATAGACATAGAAAGTAGGTGCGAGAGTAGACCACCAGGTCCGTCGAGCCCGCACCGCCATTCGCTCATGGCTGAACACTAAACAGACACACTTACCCACAAACAGTAGACACAAGACACAGAACACAAGACACTACCCTCCCCTTTATACCGCTATCACCCCTCTCCACCCCAAGAACCTCGTGATCTCCTGGGGGAGGCAAAAAACCGGATAAAAACCCAGGTCCAATTCGGGAAAAAAATCCGGGAAATTCCTCTCCGACCCCAATCCAGGCGATCGACACTTGTCCAGGAGATCACTCAGGTCTTACTATACTAACCATACCTAGGTCCATATCCCTGCCCTCTCCCCGTAGCCCCTTATCCCCTTGGCAGCTAAAAAACCATCTATTTTAGTCTTAAATATATTTAAAGTTTCTGCTTCCACTGCTCCCTGGGGCAGTGAATTCCATAAATTAACCACCCTCTGGGTGAAGAAGTTCTTCCTCATCTCAGTTTTAAAAGAGCCCCCCCTTATTCTGCAACTATGTCCCCTAGTTCTAGTTTCCCCGATCATTGGGAACATCCTCGGTGCATCCACCCGATCAAGGCCCCTCACGATCTTATATGTTTCAATGAGATCGCCTCTCATTCTTCTAAACTCCAAAGAGTAGAGTTCCAGCCTACTTAACCTTTCCTCATATGTCAATCCCCTCATTGCAGGAATTAATCTTGTAAACCTTCGCTGCACTGCCTCCAGGGCTAGTACATCCTTTCTTAAGTATGGACCCCAGAACTGTACACAGTATTCCAAATGTGGTCTCACTAATACTGTGTACAGCTGCAGCAAGACCTCCGTGTTTTTATACTCAATCCCCCTAGCAATAAAGGCCAAAACTCCATTGGCCTTCCTGATTGCTTGCTGCACCTGCATACTAACTTTTAGTGATTCATGTACTAATACCCCTAGATCCCTTTGCGTTGCATTACAACGCAGCTCCTCCTCATTTAGAAAATAACTTGCCCTATCATTTTTTTTCCCAAAGTGAATGACTTCACATTTATTAGTATTAAATTTCATCTGCCAAGTTGTTGCCCACTCACCTAGCTTATCTATATCCTTTTGCAGACTCTTCCTATCCTCCTCATCCCCTACTTTTCCTCCCATTTTTGTATCGTCCGCAAATTTTGATATATTACACTTGGTTCCCTCCTCCAAATCATTTATATAAATTGTGAACAACTGGGGTCCCAGCACCGACCCTTGCGGAACCCCGCTAGTTACCGGTTGCCATCCCGAGTATGAACCATTTATCCCCACTCTCTGCTTCCTATTTGTTAGCCAATCCTCTACCCATGCTAATATATTACCCCCAATCCCATAATTTTTTATTTTTAGCAATAGTCTCTTATGTGGCACCTTGTCAAAAGCCTTTTGGAAGTCCAAGTATACCACATCCACCGGTTCCCCTTTATCCACCCGGGTTGTTACTTCCTCAAAGAATTCGAGCAGATTCGTTAAACAGGACTTCCCCTTCACAAAACCATGCTGGTTCTGTCCGATGAAGTCATGTTTATCCAAGTGCCCCGTTAGTGTTTCTTTAATAATTGTCTCTAACATTTTACCCACCACCGATGTTAGACTAACCGGTCTATAGTTACCCGCCTTCTGTTTACTTCCTTTTTTAAATATAGGTGTTACATTGGCCATTTTCCAATCCACTGGGACCGTTCCTGCCTCCAGGGAGTTTTGGAAAATTATCACCAATGCATCCACAATCCCCACCGCTATCTCCCTCAAGACCCTTGGATGTAATCCATCAGGCCCAGGGGATTTATCCTCCTTCAGTCTCATTAATTTCCCTAATACCACCTCCTTGGTGATCTTAATAGTATTTAGCTCCTCCATTCCTACCGCCCCCTGTTTATCCAGCGTTGGAATATTTTTTGTGTCTTCTATGGTGAAGACTGATACAAAATACTCGTTTAATGCCTTTGCCATTTCCATGTTCCCCACCAACAACTCTCCAGTCTCACCCTCCAATGGACCAACGTTCACCTTAGCCACCCTTTTTCTTTTTATATAGCTATAAAAACTCTTACTATTAGTTTTTATGTTGTTCGCTAAATTCCTTTCATAGTCTATTTTCCCCGTCTTAATTAAAGAATAAACATTCTCCATCCTAAATTTAAGTAGTACTAGATGCAACTAAAGTGAAATAAATAAAAGGAGCAACATCTCAAAGCAACGGAAGTCGCTCTCAGTTCAGTTACTGGAAAGACGTGTAGATTGTACCAGATTATGAAAATAGGAAATTCCCCAAAATCTGGGCAGGGGAAGCCACTGCAAACATTGACATGCTGCTGGAAGATTCTGCCCGAAGATATAACTTTTTAATCCAAACGTTTTCCGTGAGTTTTCTGTGATTTTCTCCAATCCCTTTATGTTTTCTTTTTCAGTGTTACATAATTAAACATCGTCTTCACCCAACATACGGCGTGATAATGGCAATACTGTAAATAAAGCACATCGCATCACAGAGACATTCACCTCTTGTCCGTCAGATATGATTTCAGACTCAAATAAGCTTGGCTCCTGTGTTTAAGAAGGAACTGCAGATGCTGGAAAATCGAAGGTACACAAAAATGCTGGAGAAACTCAGCGGGTGCAGCAGCATCTATGGAGCGAAGGAAATAGGTAACGTTTCGGGCCGAGACCCTTCTTCAGACTGATGGGGGGTGGCGGGGAGAAGAAAGGAAAAAGGAGGAGGAGGAGCCCGAGGGCTGAAGCTTGGCTCCTATTTGACATAATTAACCGCGTGTTGATTCATTTTGTCCAATTTTTTTCCTTTTAATGCATCAACTTAATGCACATTTTTGTAAAAATGTTTTATCCATAGGATGTTCTCCCAATGCTGCCATTAATTGCCCAGCCCCTAATTGAGTTGGCTATTAAGAGTCAAACACTTTGGTGGGTTATAAATAACCAAGATTAGACCACACATGGCTAGAATATGACAGAATGTTCCTCCTCTAAAGAAAATTAGCGAAACAGATGGGCTTTTACAATAAGCCAGTATGTCATGGCTCCCATTATTAAAACTGGGTTTAATTCCAAGTGCAATGAAATTTTAACAAATCCCACATACCCTGGTAAGATTTTAACTGGTGTCTCTGGATCAAATGGTCCTGAAATTTGGCTGCTGATCCACTAAATTAACCGTTATTCCATCATACCTCAAAATGTTGCTCAACTTGATTTACAGAGTGACTAGAATTGGCAATGTCACACTTCACATCAGACCATGGCCTTTCGCAGTTGCATAATGTCGAGTTTTAAAAAACCCAGCATTGTGCTGTATTCCATAAATTAAAGGATTAAGTTTTGGTAAAAATGCTGAACTGAGATCATGGGAAAGAATACCTTTGATCCTTCATCCCCTCTACATCTCTCAATGTCATTCTTGATACTACATCCCACACCAGCCTCAGTACTTGACTCAAAACCCACGACTTCACCTTCATCCCACCACTTATTGAAGTGAAACCCCAATATCATCTCCACTCAACTCACCCGATTTTTATCCCCAACCTTCCTTCGACATCCCTTGCCCCATTTTTTAGTTTAGTTTAGAGATACAGCGTGGAAACAGGCCCTTCGGCCCACCAGCAATCCCTGCACACCAACAATATCCTACACACACTGTGGACAATTTTACAACTTTTTTACAAACCAGTCCATTTTTGGATACCAGAGTTACCAGAGAAATCATGCGCAGTCTCAGGGAGAACATACAAACTCCGTACAGACACCACCCGTAATCAGGATCGAACCCGAGTTTCTGGCGCTGAAAGGCAGCAACTCTACCGCTGTGCCTTCATGTCACACCACAACCATTGTGCCCCTTCCCACACATTGTGTGCCTTCCTTGATTAACCTGCCAGGTTCTGATTCTAGTGCTGCAGCCCCCCACCCTGTCATCCTCACCCCCCATTGCTATACAAACCTTCGTACCTGCCCACAGCATTACCCCTGGGTGGATTATTTTCCAGCCAATATTTGCACCATGGATGCCCCACAGCCAATACAATTATTTGCATGCCATTGCAATAGAAATGTAGTGCATTTATATGGAAGCGGAAAAAACTGGGGGACAATGACTTTTATGAGTAAAATGCAACTGATATTAAACATTGGTATATTAAAAAAAACATAACAACCAAAAAAAGTCAATTTCATAAACTATGAACCTTCTGAAGTCCTGTTACGAAGCTAGTGGAAAAATGATAGCATTTATTCTCAAAAATTTGAATTCAAGTGCATTAAAATAAATATTCCAAAGTTCTCATGATTTAAAAACAAGATACTCTCAAGAGTATCTTTGTTCGCAGAATAAGATGACTCAATTCTACCATGAAGAACCTAAACGGGAAACAGACTGGAGATGATCTATTATGGTACCACCCTTCAATACTTTTGGCTCTCTTGGAGTGGATGATTGTTATCTCACAAAAAAAGCCCTACACAAACAGGGTAATGCCAGATCTCGCTACCATATGGAGCAACATATGCATATTTTGTTTTTGTATAACAGTTGAGAAGTATGAAGCTTTTCCTGTTTACTAACAACTTCACAGTATGTACACATGCCAAATTCAGACCAACATTCTGACCACTGTGTGTGACTGGATGATTACTGCACGCGAGATATTTGCCTAAACTTTTCCAGTGGTGCACCTTAAATAAATGTTAACATTGTTTCAAATTTACAAGATTAAATTTTAAATCGCCAATCTTCAACACAAAAACTATCTGCACACCCAGATATCTGGAGAAATCGCACAACCTATTAGGTCTGCCAATTTGATACTGTGTCAACATGGATATGATGAAGCCGAATTTTTTCAGATATGGTGAGCCAAAGGGCCTCTTTCTGTACCATACAACTGACTATTATCTGTCCATTACTCAATTTATTCACAAAGGAGAAATTCATTAAATCCAGTGCATGGTTTTTAAAACGGGCTGTAATCAAATTACTGAAACTTCAAATATAGTTTCAATTCATATTTTATTGTGCTTCATTTTTTTTTTTAAAGTGATGGCATACTTACCATCTGCTAAGGTTAAATATAAGATCAGTACAGGAGGAGTACCATTAGTACATACAATATTTATTTAGCAACACAAAGATAAGTTAATTATTCATCAGGTACTCCACAAATATTGTGGAACAGTATCATTAAAAAAAATACATATCAATCTATTCGGAACAAGCAATCCTCAAGAAGCATGAAATCTCCATTTAAAAGTAAAGGGATCAATTTGTGCAAAGATTTGTTTTGTCAACTTGGGTTTCTTTGACCATAAACATTCCTGTATCGGGGACAATGGATAGAAGAAGACAGTAAGACAGAAAGAGGAAGTGATAAGATAGATAAAACAATTCTAGAAATAATTGGTACTCCCTGTCTGTGCATAACGTAGTACAAAATATTATATAGTCCAAGTTTGACAAAAAGGACAAACCTGTACTCATTGCAACTGTTGCTAAAGTGAATTTAAATTCTATCACACGGTTAAGAGTAGCAAAACACATTTTTTTTTTTTTTACTTTGTTTTTCCCCCCCAATGTTTACATTTTAATGTACAGTATCATGCAATGGCACTTTTTTTTTTATAAAACATTAAAACCTTACTGTAGTAGTCTGTCTGCAGTCAGTACACTATGACTGCTATCCTAGTTCCCCCTTCCCTCAGAAAACCTCATTCACAAACCAAATACAAAGATAAACAATGATTCGAAAACCTAATTTGCAATCCCTGTATTAAAGTTTATTTGTTTTAATTGTCCATTGTTGCAATTCCATATACTCCCCACCCTGTAATTCATTAGACAACTGCCACAATTTTACTGCAAAAAAGTAATGGAGTATTCTTTTAAAAACCATTAGTGATCTTCATGGTTGTCTCTGATATAGCAGCTAATCACTGATAGGTTCCTTTTGTAGGGTCATCGATCATAAACAAGTTACTCAAGGTTAACAATTCCATTTTTGAAGTCAGGCCGATGACCTTGCAAGTCTTTTAATTGTGTCACACACATGCAAACTCCAGAAACAAGGCTTTGTTTGAAAATTGCTGGACCCATAATTCTTCTGCTATGAAGTTGAATCTTCCCTATTGTATTCCTTCAGTTCAGATTAGCTGCAGCACAATACAACAGAAACTATTTCATATTGACCCATGCAAGACTTTTTCCTGCTTCACCTCGAAAGCCGTAACCAGGCCTCATCTCTCAGCCTCCATGGCAACGTTAACCTTCTGTTCTGAGGTGGTTTGTTGGGACACTGCTGCTGGCCAGCCAGTATGTGGAGTTGTTGATGCAGGAGCCCACATGCCCTGCTGGTTTGGAGGAGACATGGGCCAGCCCGAGTTGAAGTTTACAGGAGGAGGAGATGTTGCCATTGAGGCAATTGGGCTGCTACTGTTGAAGCTTTCTGAAGCTTTCAGCCGTGAAAACATTGTAAGTGCATCTGGAAAATTAGGAGGTGTTGCAGGTGTGTTAGCTGGAGTGCACATCTGTGAAAACATAAAACACAGAGTTAATATTCATATAATTGAATTAGAATTTATCAGTACGAATCCTGCCAATTTACCCAAACAAGGCTAAAACTATCGCACAGAATTCTTGAAGTGCTTGGGCAATGAATGCCCAAGTTCAGTTGTGTAAAGTTTAATCAAGAACAGAGCAGGTGGCAGCCATTTGGCTCCTTTTACTTTTTCTGCCACTCAGTAAGTGTGGCTGATTTTCAATCCCAGCAATACTTTTCTTGCATTAATCCCATTTCCATGCTTCAGTTAGATCGGATATTGGTAAGATCAGATCTGGAGAATTGGTCACACTACTGATTTCCTTATAAGGAATGAAGTTTTGTGTTGAAATCAGAGAAGATTTATTAGCCTAGCAGCTGGAATGAGTAGGTCATCTTGCGAGGAAAGGTTGGATAGACAAGGCTGGGGTTTAGAAAAGAGGCAACTGAATTGAAAAACTCAAGATCCTCAAGGGTCGTTTATATCGTGAGTGAATATAAAACAGGGATGGTGGTGTTACTGTTTATAAGAGGTCACCCATTTAAGACAAATAAGTCTATCTCAGAAGGCTAAATCTTTGGAACACTTCAAACAAAGGTGAAAGTAGCATCTGAATACTTTCATTGCAAAGCAAAGATGGATACTTGTTAGCAAAGGGGTTAAAGGTCTTGCAGTCATATAGGAATGCTGAGTTGAGGTTACAAATAGATCAGACGCATAGCCAACTATTGCTTCTAAATACATTTGTTCATCCATTTAAAATGTACTAATCTTGATCTTGAACATATTCAGCAAGCAAGCCTCCACAATTCTCAACTCTCAGGGTGAAGAATGTTTTCCAGCTCGGGGACTATCTATTTTGAGACAATAATCATCTGGGGGAAATCTTTATCTAATAATGTTGTTAACTTTTTGTTGGCCATCACATGGAGCACTTATTAGAGTTTGTACATTGAAGCAATATACAGCTTATATTCTTTAAATATTAACTATTATTAAGTAACACCATGCCACTAAATGCAGTTTCTGAGTCTATTACAGTGATCCCATCTCATAGCTTTTTGGTTTATTTAATATTATGGATTCAAATTCTAGAAAATCATTCTAAAATCTTTGAAGACAATTCCTAGATGATACTTTGCCATAAAGGCCTCTTAATTACAAGATTATCAATTAATCTTTCCTCATTGCACAGTAGCTTTCCACATGTTGATCCGCCAACACATCTAAAAGATCATATAATTTCGTAGTACTATAGCACCTTCATTTCAAAACTTCCTGTTAAGGGCAGGGAAGGGGGAAATCAGTTTTAATGCCTATCAAACACAACTTGAGAAAGATGTACGCTATGTCATAAATTAGATGGTCTTTAATTTATCATAACTTAATTGGAACAAATTAGGAAGGTCTACAAAAGTTAAATGCAGATTAGTGCAACTGCTGCTCAGCCTTTTTGCCAAAAATTTAAGGGAAGTCTTGAGAACCACCCTTTTGGAACGTGCATGTACTTTTAATATGGTAGGAAGGGAAGTGAATAAAATTAGAATATGCTCCTTATTAGATTTGTTCAGAAATCTGGTATGAATATTGTCTCTTTCATGAGTCAATCCACATCAAGTATAATTATCCCAAATCAGGATGAATTCGCAGGAGAGTTCTAACTCTGAGGAACTATTCACAAACATACCCATGAGAATATCCACACTTTAAAAAATGAAATAAAATACACACTGGAACTTAAAATCATTCTGATTTCCACAATAAATTGCACAAAAGCAAAGGCAGAATGTTTTACATGCGTCTTCATTTTGAGGGATCAAGTTGGATATTCTAGTTCAGCTTTCTCCCTAGATTTTCATACCATAGAAGCCAGCCCAAGCCAACTCCAAACATAAAAAAAGATAGAGCATTGAATAAGGCCAGGCTGTATGCCAACTGTGGTGTCTACCTCCAAAACTAGTGAAGTCTCCCGTCTCAGACTTTTTCACCTGCTAATACATGCACTCACTCCCACACCCAACAACATAGTTATGAAAAATGATCCAGGTATGTCCTTCTTGTCAAATTAAAAAATATATATATCAGGACAATGTAAACCAATTACCACTCCACAAGGATCAGTAGACAAAGCTATGAAGTAACATTTGCTCATTTTATTCTTCCCTCCGTCAACTGGCAAGTGTTGTAGCCCATTGATTGGGGGTGGCAGGATGTGAGCAGGCCTTGGATCATTGGGCTTGAGTGCGAGTCATTGGAACCATGAGCAACACTCTCCATCTGGAGTCAAATCTAGTATAATTGAATAAAGTTGTGTTTTTGGAGGCCAATCAACCCCAGAACATCATTACAGTTCCTCCAGTCTCAAACAATATACACTTCAAATAAATTCCACTTGCTTGGATTTCTAACACCCAAATAGCTCAACATAACCATGACAATACAAACTACTTAATTGGCACCCTAGGGCTGCAGAATGCCTGTGTTTCCTCTGCAGACTGCTCTGCAACAACCTCCCAAATATGCAGCCTTCTTCCCCAGACGTAAAACACAATTAATGCTATCAAGATCACTGCCAAGTCTTGCATCTTCCTGCCTCGGGAATTGTAATCCATCATATCATCAAGTCAAAATGTAGAAACACTTATAACATTTAAGAGGGCCTTCAACACAACAGTTGGAGCATCTCAAGAATTAGTGTTAAATGTTAAATACTGATCTTGCCCCTTTCTGTATGCGTCACATCAAATTACCAAACATGTCTGTGAGACACAAGCTAATTATCATAAAGGATAAGCTAGAATTGCACAGAATTGACAAGACTTAAGACTGTTTTGCTGCATTGTACCAAAACTCAGATTTAATCAAACCCAGAATGTTCAGTCACAACAATAAGTTGTGAAATGCATATTTGAGCATTTTTGAAAAATGGGCAGCCTGATTCACCCCTTCTGAGGGTTAGATCAATCAAACAGCCTGCGGCAGGGTACAATAATAGATTTTCCATTTACTCCAGTAACCAGCACCTGCAGTTCCTTCCTACACATAAGTATGTACATCCAGTGTGAGTGGTAGGTGCGTAGGATTGGATTTCGCTAAGCATTTCACTGGCTGGCAAGATACCCAGCTCAAAGTTGAAGTGGTAATCTGTTGTTATCCTGGTAGTAATGTGTTGTTATCCTGGCAGCATCTATTGGTGGCAGTCCCCAGGGTGCAGCCCAATTCTCTGTGCCATGCTCCAGCAATAGTTTGCATAGGGAATGGCATCGTCCCTGGTGTCCCTGACATAGAAAATGCGTTGGGTTTTTGATGGGCAAGCGAGTGACATGAAGAAAACTTTTCAATTGCACTACACTGGAAAAATAAAATAGCAATGTGCAACTGATTTACGCTAAATAAAAGCAAATTTGCACATGCAAAAAATTAGAACAATTAGAAAAGGGTGCATGGGTTTTCTAAGTGGGGAAAATCATGACAAATTTTGAGCCTCCCACCATTAGTTAATGCGACCATGAATCCGAAGAGTATTATGTAAAATGTACAAAGTACTTATAAATATTTGTATTCGAATCAGTAAGAAAAAACATTTACTAATAGACTTCAGTATTATTTTTCTTTCCAAAAGGAGTATATATGTTAAGCCAACTGCAGTGGATATCTGAGTAAAATGAAATCATTTACATTTTGAACTGTTAACTTTCTATTAGGGCACATAAAACATGGAACAAAATGGCACAGGAACACATCCAACAATGAAAAAGGGGATTAATAAAGTAAATCTAATCTAATCTAACAATGTCTGTACTGAACGTAATGTCATGTTAATCTCCTCTGCTTTCATGTGATCCCTATCCCTCCATTCCCTGCATATCCATGTGCCAATCTAAAAGCTTCTTAAATGCCACTATTGTATCTGCTTCTACCACCATCTCCGGCAGCATGTTCCAGGCACCCACCACGCTGAATAAAAACAATAACTGGCCCCACACGTATTATTTAAACTTGAACCCTCTGACCTTAAAACCATGCCCTCTAGCCTTTGATATTTTCTGCCTGGGAGAAAAGGTTCTGAATGTCTACCCGATCTATGTGCTTCATAAATTTTGTATACTTCAATCATGTCTCTCCTCAACATCCGACACTCCAGAGCAAACAATCCATGTTTGACCAACCTCTCCACATAACTAATACCCTCAAATCCTGGCAAACTTCTTCTGCACTCTCTCCAAAGCATCCGTTCTTCCTGTAATGGGATACCAAGCATTGCCAACAATACTACATATGAGGCCTAACCGAAGTTTTATAATGCTGCAACATGACTTCCTGACTCTTGTATTCAAATGTCCTAATTGATGAAGGCAAGCAGCCCATTCTTCCTTCTTCACCACTTTATGTACTTGTGTTGCCATTTTCATGGAGCTATGAACTTGGACCAAGATCTCTTGGTACACCGATGCTGTTACGGACCTTGCCGTTTCCCCTTGCATTTAACCTCACAAAGTGCAACACCTCATGCTTGCTTGGATTAAACGCCATCTGCCATTTCTCTGCCCACGACAGTAAATGATCTCGCTGTATACTTTGAAAGCCTTCCTTACTCTCTACAGCTGCACCAATTTACTTGGCAAAATTGTTTGCAAACTTACTAACCAATCTATCTACATTTTATAGACCTCTGTGGAACTGGTCACATATCTCCAGCTAGAATAACACCCTTCCAACATTACTCTCTGTTTTCTATGGGTTTACTCATTTGGAATCAAAATGACAAAACCTCCGTGGATCCTATTCATCTTAGTCTTCTGGGTCGGACTACCATGAGGGACCTTGTCAAATGCTTTACTAAAATCCATGTAGACAGCATCCACTGCCCGACCTTTGTCAGTCACCTCCTCAAAAACTCAATTTACTATAGACTGTGGAAGAAATTTTAGAAAGCATTATGGTAACATAATTTTCAAAAATGAAATCTTCCTACATACTTTTGAGTTAAATTCAGTTGGATGTACTGAATAATACATTGTGAAAGTTTAAGGCTCGATAGCTTTCTTTTGGATAACACGAGAAAAGAGAGAAATAAAGCAATGTTGGTAATGCTTACCAATTCAAATATCAGGCAGGCACCTTTAAATTGAAAATGCACAAGAGATTTTCATTTAAATCAAACAGGCTTCACATCAAGTTATTCTCTTACCCTTGGTAATTCTACTCCCAAATGAAACTACAGCTATGGAAACTTCTCTACTTGGAATAAACATTGCTTTTTTTTGCAATATGTCCTTTGCACTGGGGTTTTCCGATCCTTAAGAGAGATAAAGATAGTTTGTGATGAATCACAGGATCAACACACATTTTCAAAGATTTGCCAAATAATATCAAAATAACAGCATCAGATCCATTTAGCACAGCATTCTGTAGTAGTCCAATAGTACACAGCCAATTTCCAGGTCGGGTCTAGGATAATTAACTCTTGATGTTCACAACAGTTATGGCACTTTCAAAAATTCAAGACAAACTAATGCTCTATAGATAACTACAAATGCTCTGCACACATAAGGATGACAATTCAGCTTAATTTAGCTGTTCCATTTTGTATAACGATAGATATTTGCATTCAAATTTTCTGTGACAACCAAACTTCATGCTTGCCAGTCTATTTTTTTTTTCAATAAACCTGTTTTTATTGCCTCTGGGTGCAGGTGATCAGGCAGATTCTGGCTTCAACCCAGTTTCACCTAAAAATATTTCTGGCAATTATACTGTGAATAGTCAACTATGAAAAGTCAATATGTTATAATCTTTTCAAGAAGACATTGTTAGTTTCTATCTAAATTTAGACTCATAAGGTCATAAGGAATAGGGGAAGAATTAGGCCATTCGGCCCATCAAGTCTACTCCGCCATTCAATCATGGCTGATCAATCTATCCCTCCTTATGACCTTCCCCCCCCATAACCTCTGACAACTGACCTCTGACATCATGAAAACCTCTGACGCTCATAGCACAAGCCTGCTTAAAAGGAGTGGAGCCAAAAATTATAAATACACGTCCAAGTACACATATCAAAGAATGCAAATCACATTGAAAACACCAACCATGTCAATTAGGACCTAATGCCCAGTAAAGTTATTATGAAGATGAAATGATTACCCACACTTCATGACATAGAACACAGAACATGGAACAGTATCTCAGGAATAGACCCTTCAGCCCACAATGCCTGAGCTGTACATGACAGCAAGATAAACTAATCTCCTCTGCTGCGCATGCTCCATATCCATGTGCCTGTCCAAAAGCCTCTTAAAGGCCACAATCGTATCTGCCTCCAGCACCACCCCGAGCAGTGTGTTCCCTGTGTTTAAAAATAATTTGTCCCACACATTTCCTTTAAACTTTTCCCCACTCACCATAAAACTATGCCTTCTTATCTTTGACATTTCCACCCTGGAAAAAGGGTTTGACTGTCTGCCCTCAAGTTGTGACTATCTACCCTAAATATATTATCTCCATAATTCATGGTCGATTCAAAACCAAAATGACCCGAGTAAAAATATTTTGTTGAAGTTGTTTTACAATGCACAATGTTTTGGCTGAATGACGATTGGAAGCATTGTGGATTCACGTCCTGGCAAAGTATAGATGAGCAACTGCAATGACATTTCTGTGCATAAATTTGCAATCTTAACACATGCTTAACAGTTGTGTTTGGTCTGAACATTTCAAAACCATTTTCCACATCCAGCTGAAGTACAGCATGTTCACTGCCAAATCTTACACCAGCCCAATAGGGCAAATCTAATCTCGTGTTGCTGAGGCAACAACTGTAAAACTGACTGCTATCTGGACATTGTACCAATATTTACTTTTTGTAGTGGAGTGTGATTTTAGTTTTATGGAGGTCTGAAGGCAGCAAACATACAGTGAAAGATTTTTTTTTAAACAAAATACATCTTTTCCCCTTTTAATATCAACTTGGAATAGCTTTCAAAAGCTTTATTAACATACACATACTTCCTTCCCCTCGCTGACCACAATGAAGAATTCTCAAAATTAGATTATTTGTTCAGGCTTTGAACACACTTGGTGTTCTTGTAAATATCTACATGGTTTCAGGACTGCCAAATGTAAATCTTTTGTAATCTCAGCACTTTACATAATCTCTACTATGAGGAGTTTTGTTAAATTCACGGTTAAATTGAATGGAAATAACATAACTTAAAAAAAACTATGCCACCCTCTCAATTTTCCCAGGTAATGTTTGAAAAAAAAAACCCCCATTACATACATATATCTGTTTATCGCCACTAAATGGCCAAGCTAAATGGGACACTAACCTATAGCTGAATAGAAAAATCACATTGAAAATGACTGCACCAGTGAAAATTTTAATTTAAGTTTTATGGAGAACTACTACTACTGAACACAATTCCCAGAATGTCTTACTGTATACATGTAGAAATAAGATAAATGTAGAAATCTTCAAAAAGCAATGATACTTTTCTTTCTCGTGATACAGCTCAGCAAGCACATAACTGAAAATACCAATGGAAGAACTCGATCGCATTTATTTATAATTTACGGGTTCATGGGTTCAGCTAAGTAGCTCTGGATTGTACAGCATATACGGTGCCCTCCATCTGCTCAAATTCAAACAAATGCCTCAAAACTCATTGGCCGACGATTCATTCCACAGCAAGACAATGATCCCAAACGTACTGCTAAAGCAACAAAGGAGTTTTTCAAAGCTAAAAAATGGTCAATTCTTGAGTGGCCGTCAATCACCCGATCTGAACCCAATTGAGCATGCCTTTTACATGCAGAAGAGAAAACTGAAGAGGACTAGTCCCCAAAACAAGCATAAGCTAAAGATGGCTGCAATACAGGCCTGGCAGAGCATCACCTGAGAAGACCCAGCAACGGGTGATGTCCATGAATCACAGACTTCAAGCGGTCATTGCACGGGGGGGGAGCACAACTTCTTGGCGGCCGCGCACACAGACTCGAGGCTTCAGCCGTGGCCCTGTGGACGGTAACATCGGAAGCTGACCTGGTAGGTGATCGACTCCGAACTCCAGCAACAGCAGCTTCGTCTGCCCTGAATCATCGGGCTTCAATCGGCCCGTTCACGGGGCCTTTCATCGCCCGGCGGGGGCTTCAACATCGGGAGCCTCGATCGTCTCGACGCAGCAATTTACCACAGGGCGGTAGAAGATCCCGCGGCTGATTTTAAGCTGCGCCGGGCCGGGGGATGAAAAGCCCCACGAACGGGCCGATTCAAGCTTCCGCTCTATGATCTTTGCTCCACCAGGACTTCTCCCTCCTCCAATCACCGCGCTGAATCATCATGGTCCCCCCCCCCCCCTCCACTGCCTGCTGACCGACGTCTCTCTCGTCCAATCAGCGCCCTCGATCATCAGTCCCAACCCCACTGTCTCGGGGAAAGCGGAGATTTTTTATAGCTTTTTTTCCCGCTGAGTTTTAAAATCCGGATTACAAAACATGGGGGGGGGGGGGGGATCGTCCCAAATGGAGTTGGATATGAATGACCACCATAATGTTTGGAACAATGACCCATCATTTATTTTTTTGCCTCTGTACTCTACAATTTGAGATTTGTAATAGAAAAAGTCACATGTGGTGAAAGAGCACATTGTCCGATTTTTAATAAAAGCCATTTTTATACATTTTGGTTTCACCATGTAGAAATTACAGCAGTGTTTATACATAGTGCCCCCATTTCAGGGATAATATTTGGGACACAGCAATGTCTTGTAAATGAAAGTAGTCATGTTTAGTATTTTGTTGCATATCCTTTGCATGCAATCATGGGCGGAAATCCCGGGGAGGACATGTTTTGGGACGACCCCCCCCCCCATGTTTTGTAATCCGGATTTTAAAACTCGGTGAAAAAAAAGCTATAAAAAATCTCTGCTTTCCGCGAGACAGTGGGGGTGGGACTGATGATCGAGGGCGCCGATTGGACGAGAGAGACGTCGGTCAGCAGGCAGTGGGGGGGGGACCATGATGATTCAGCGCGGTGATTGGAGGAGGAAGGTGTCGGCCAGAGGCGGAAGTATGGGGTGGGGCTGAGGATAGAGCGCGGGTTTGAGTAAGGGGGTAAGGCATCCAAGGCTTAAGGTCAGTACTTAAGAACACAGGGATCTTTAATGGTTAAGATTTGTTCCCCAATTTATTTTGCACATTTCCAGCCAGTAAAGCAACAAACTGAGCAGGCTCATTCTGACAATCAGCAAATCATTATGATTTTTAAAAAAATCTATTTTTTATTTTAAAATGAAGGTAGAATGCTCTCGGACAAGTTACAAAAAGTCTCAAGCAAAAAAAAAAAAAAAAGAGATTGATCAGAATGACAACTGGAACCACAGCCAAATCGGTCTTATATGGAACCCAATAATTATGTGAAAGAAACCTCTGAAGAACTTTCTCCCCATAATCCTGGGGTACCTTTATTACCCCGGAGCATCATGACAGATCCAAATTTAATTCAGAATTTAGTTTGGTCTGAATGGTTAAATAACCAGCTACTATGAATAGCTGAACCAGCAAAAGCACATACATCTAAACTGTTCATACATCTAAACTATCTTTCATTTTAAAAGGTAGGAAAATTCTAAACAATAAATCAACTTTCCAAAACAGTCATTGTTGTACATTAGTCTGCATAACAATATTTTCAATATGGACTGATTAAGTGTGCCATTCATATTATTTACTGCCCGACAATACAGGTAATTCCCAGATTACATAAACGGTCCATTCCCAAGAACTGTGCATAAGCCAATTTCTCCGCAAGAAAGAAATGTCTGTATTCTGCAGCTACGAATATTGGATCACTCTATACACTTACTACAATTCTTTCATTTCATTGAATATTCACCCCAACACTAGCAATAATTAACATCAATGGGGAAACTCTTTACCAGATGGTTTCATTCCAAGCAAAAAAAGTGTTGAACGCCAATTAACATGGGTTTAGGACATTGATACAGGAATCCCTTGGGATGGTATTCTAGCTCAAGCATTTCAAGCTGCTTCACAAGTGATTTTCCCTCAAATGTTATGTTGGGAGTACAAACTTTCACTGATTATGCACGTGTTCAGCTCCACTCAATTCCTCAATTGAACAATTCTGCTTGGATGCAGCAAGGCACTGACCGATGACATTTAGGGTATGGCCGATAAGAAGTATTTGCATCACAAGTTAGGAAATGAATGAAACAGTAAAGAGTTTAATTTTTTAATTGTTGAAATAAATCTAAACTTTTTTTTAAGGTCTCTGATCATTACAGTATAAAAATGTCTGACAATCAGTCAAAGTCTGAGGTGCAAGAACACACAATCCACAACCCGAGGTCTAGTTTACTTGGACTTCAGAGCATGAATGACCCCAGCCAAAGGCAACATTCTTAGCAGCCACATAATACAGGAATAGCATTCAAGAAACAGGAGCGAGACGAGACCAAGCAGCCCCGCAAGTGCTCTCCATTATTCAATAAGATGGTGGCTTAGGCAAGTAGCCTCAACATACCTTTCTTGTTCTATCCCCATACCCCCTTGCAGTTCAAATATCAAACTTTGCCTTAAATATACTCGCCCACAGAGAATATCAAAGAATTATGACGCTCTAAGGAAAATTCTGCTCACTTCAATTTTAAATGGACAGCCCCTTATTCTGAACTATGTCCCCCTGGTTCCAGATTCCCATACAAGGAAAAACATTTCCCAAGCCTCCGCATCGCTCAATAATATCCTCTCATTCTTCTAAATTCCAATGAGTATAGGCCCAACCTTTTTGGGCACATCATTGGCATCTCAGGAATTAACCCTGTGACCCATGTCTGTACTGCTTCCAATGCAAGCACATCATTAAATTTTGAGACAAAACTGTATGCAGTGTGACTGGTGGAATCCAACTAGCACCTTGTAAAGTTGCATCAAAACATGCTGATTCCATACACCGTGTAATACAGTCCAACATTCCATTTGCTTTCCTAATTACCTGTTACATCTGCATGACCATTCTTTTGTGTTTCAGATCCCTTTGCACCATCACAATTTGTAGATTAATTTCATTTAAAAATCATTTCATTTTCCTTAATAAAGTGGATAAGCTCATATTTCCCCATATTATATTCCACATGATGTATACTGTAACTGCAAACTGATTCAAGCATGATTGAGCCAGATGCGACTAAAATAGATTAAAAGCCAAATATTCTGTGACAAGAATTTTGCTTTCATATACCCTATTAAATTCTGACCAGATATCTTGCAACAGCAGAGGTTTTGAAAACCTACAACCTTTATTGCCAAGGATAAGGACAGCAGGCAAATGGCAACATTTTCAGCTGCGTCCATTCTACATTCCATCCTTCTTTGTCCCTGGGTCAAAATTCTAGAGCTCCTTAACTAACAACCAAATGGCAACTCAGCTCAACAATGTGTATTTATATATCTCACCAACACAGCAAAATACTTCATAGCCTTTCACAAGATTATAATCAACTAAAGTGTGACACTGAGATAAAATAACAATTATGAATTGACTGGCGCAGAAGCATTTCGGAAGGCAATTTGAGAGCATGGTCCGAAAGAATTAAACCAATGATAGTCATTAATTTTTAGATGATCAGAAGGACAGAATGAAAAAAAGATGCCAAATATTGCGGGATTTTCTTTCTGCTACTTCACAATAGCCTGATAACTTAATCTCCTGTATCTGCTGTGAAGACGGTTGATTTATCCTGAATCTTTCCAAATTAAACGTGGAATCTTTCCAGGGATTACCAGGTGGCTACATGCATTTCTATTCAAAAGAAATCACATCAGTACCTACTCCAACTACCTTGGTGCTAGTCATGCATTCAGCTGCGATCCAGGCAAGTGATCAGAGACCGCGAGTATTATGGCCTTTTACAGGTCCTTATCACTGAATTCATAAGGTCATAAGTAATAGGAGCAGAATTAGGCTTTCGACCCATCTTCTACTCCGCTATTCAATCATGGCTGGTCTATCTCTCCCTCCTAATCCCATTCCCCTGCCTTCTCCCCATAGCCTCTGACACCCTGAATGATGAGGACTGGAAATAATCCTAATTGGATTCACAGTATCCATCATGAGATGTTTTGCTGTGGTAGCCCCCCAATTCACCCTATACTTAAAGATGGACCGAGAACCCAATATGCACAATTAAGAGCCGGTTCCTCAACACTGACCATTAATTCTCGCAACTCTATCCATATCTATAAATTAATTGATGAATACAGTTCCCAGCAAGTGTGCTTACATATAGAAATACATGTAGTTTAAATTCCAGAACTACAAAAAAAAAATTATATGCTATTTAATTCTCCTTTCAGTGGATCTTGTTCTTTGTGAATCAACTGATACCCCCTCCTGAAATGTATTACCTTGTCTCCATGGATTAATGTGTCCAGGCTAAAATGTTCACCATTGACAAGTCATGCCATGTTGTTTGGTGCTGCTGAATTCTTATTATAACACTGGTTAAACATTGGAATAATTGCTACGGGACAGGATTTATGTTGTAAGACAAGGACTTTTTAGTGAGAAATTCGGTCTCCCACACCCGAGTTGGGTTGGTAACCAAGGAAAAAGTACGAAGGTAGAGGCTGTTTACATGGATATAATCAAGGCTTTTGACAAAGTCTTCAGAAGTAGGCTGAACCAGAGGGTAGGTTATATGGTATCCAAGGCGTGTTAGCAAACTAAATTGGTTTAGTGATGTGAGGGAGAGGGTAGTGGAGGGTGGGTGTTTTCAAATTGGAAGCCTGTAACCAGCAATGTACCGCAAATGTCCAGTTTCTATGCTGTACAACTCTGAGGTGCCCGAAGAATCCTATACAAAAAGGCAGCACACAACAGAGCAAGAGGTGAGTTGTTCGAAGTGCTAAGTGGTCCACTGCTGTGCGCTTGGCCTCCATGTTCTTTGTTTGGAAAGAAACAAGAAGTATCATGACATGCTGGGTCTTTTCAATTTTTAGCATTAAAAAATACAAGATTTTACAGAGACAATATTAGTGGAACGCCTCCAGTGTTTTGAAGAGCCTAATGCACATAGCCCATATTTCTGAAGCATACCAGGGAGTGGGGCAATCACTGCTACTCTGTAGACCACGACTTAGTGCTGGGATAAGGTCTTGATGTACACTTCTTTAATGTTGACTAGAGGATGTACTGGAGCACTGAAAACAGTTGTGAAGTTCACAATCAATTGCCCTGGTTTATGAATTGTTGCCCTTATGATATCGAGAGTAATCCACATATTACAGAAAACAATTATGTATCTTGTTTTCATTGTGTGGTGCAAAGGTCAAAAGTGATAGGAGCAGAATTAGACCATTCGGCCCATAGTCTACTCCGGCATTCAATCATGGCAGATCCATCTTTCCCTCCTAACCCCATTCTCCTGCCTTCTCCCCATAACCCCTGACAATCAAGAATTTGTCAGCAAATGGTCATTGTACAGCATGGGTTAGCTATAAATGACTTACCACGGCAAGTTCAAGTTGACATTTGTCACATGCACCAATTAAAGTACAGTGAAATGAGTTACCATGCAGCCATACAATCAAAAATAGCACAATACGTAATAGAATTTAACATAAACATCCACCACAGTGGAATCAACATCCTTCACTGTGATGGAAAGCAATAACGTTCAGTCAATCTTCCTCCTTTGTTCACTGTGATCGGAACCATGAACCTTCCATAGTCGCCGCTACGGACGGCCCGGTGTACCCCATGATCGATGTCGGGAAGGATTGGAACACACACTCCGCGCGGCTTGGAGTTCCTGAATCGGCCACTTTCTTGAATCGGAGACCGCGGCTTCACGATGTTATAGGCCGCAGGCCGGTGGTGAGCACTTCTTCTGGTGATCCCTGGCAAGGGATCGCCCCGCTCCGCGATGGTAAGTCCACACCGCGCCCAGAAGCTCCGCAGACCGCGGCTTCATGAAGTTATAGTTCATAGGCCGGCGGTCGGAGCACCTCTTCTGGTGATTCCCAGCAAGGGATCGCCCCGCTCCGCGATGGTAAGTCAGCCGCGCCTGCTACTGAATCTCTGGGCCGGTCTCCGAGAAAAGCCACACCAAACCGGTTGCTAGGCCACGAGGGGAGCGAAGATGCGACAAAGAGAAAAGTCGCATCTCCGTCGAGGTACGTGACTGAAAAACGGTTTCCCCCTATTCCCCCCCACCCTAAAACATACATTTAGACATACAATTAGACATACTAAAAAACAAAAAAATAGAAAGGACAAATGCGCTGCTGGTGAGGCTGCCGGCTCGCGGCGCAACCCTCTTTTATGCAAAGATTTAATGAGGAGCTGGAGCCCAGCCTTCAAATGGCACATGTGCAAGTGTATTGATGAGGAAGAGCAGCACAAGCTTTAGTGCTGGCTGTATGACAGCCTTTCAAACAGATCCCCTTGAGAGAAGGAAAAACAGGTTGTACAATATTGTGCTCAAGTGAACGCCTTGGGGACAATGGGTGAGCAAACAGAAAACTGCAACAAGGATGATGTGAGCACAGAGAAGGAACATGGTCTCTGACTATCTCCACACTCTCATTTCATGCTTTCTGTGCTCTTGGTATATTTTCAGGAATGTGGCTTTTGTATTACAGGTGCTTGCAACCATTGCTGTCTGCCTTTTCCATCATTCGGAGTGACAAGGTTAAATGAACATGGACAAATAGCATGGCTATCCTTGGTATGTATACATTGTTGGATCAGGCTTCAGATTTTATTAGCTGAACCTCCAGAGAGAATGTAGTGTATGGCACAAACAACAAGAGACAGATTTCAATTCCAAAACTGAGCTCTGCCCAACAGAACCAATCCAAGTAAGAAAACTAGTAACAGGTAAACATTGCAATTTGTGTCCTCGATATAATGTCTGGAAACAGGTTATTCTGTATGGTCACACCACAACCTGTACCTGGTCTAATTTACCTGTATGGGCTATCACAAATATTCCTGAATCTCAGTCAACACGTAGGATTTTATATGTGTAAGAAGGAACTGCAGATACTGGATATACCGAAGATAGACACAAAAAGCTGGAGTAATTCAGCGGGACAGGCAGCATCTCTGGAGAGAAAGAATGGGTGACGTTTCAGGCCTGAAGAAGGGACTCGACCCAAAACGTCACCCATTCCTTCTCTCCAGAGATGCTGCCTGCCCCACTGAGTTACCCCAGCTATTTTTGTCTATCTTAGGTAGGACTGCAGTTGTTTGTCTTCAGAGGAACACTGGACATCCCTTTTTCCAAATTGTGAATTCCTCGACTAATGTGGTATAAATATAAGATAAAATCCAGAACATTATGTAGGTTCAGACATTTGCAAAGACTTGCAGGATCTTCCATTAATGTACAAAACAAATGCTTCTGTCACATATATTTTCCAACTAATTATATTGTCACAACCACTGTTTGTCGGCTTTTGGGTCTATTCTGTATTTGAAACAAAACCCGAGGAATAATTATCTCACTTCACGTCATTATTCTGTCAATGATTTTTTATTAAATGCACTATCCATCTGAATAAGTAACCTTTGTTAAATACTAGAGCGCTTCCTTTCCTGTTCAGGTTGTGAAGTACATAACTCAAAAAGGAAAGAAAAACAGAATATATCTACAAGTCTTGAGATCCTGGAAATGATTCACAGTCATGTGCTGTCTTGTCAGTTTTGCTACATGTTTACTTTTAATAACAGCTTCTTTTAAATTTGACGCACCCTCCCTTTCCTTGCTCTTACACTTTCCATCCTGTCCTCCTTCCCACCTGCATCTTCAATGTAAAGGAACATGCAAGAAACACGTCCAACTAAAATGAACAACATTAATTCTACAAAAGGCACGTTCTCCATACACAATAACAATAATGTGCTCATTACAAAAGAAAACTTTTACTGGCAATAGAAATCAAGCTTATACTGGTGATAGAAATCAAGTTGATTAATATTCCGTAATCCACCATTCAGGGTATAATCAATTTTTCTCACTTCAACAGGTATTATTTAAGCGCAGTTCCAAAAACAATATTTAATGCACTGCTTTCCACAAATCTATTTTTTCTACCAAGCAGTTTAGTGCAAATGTTTTATAATATGTACCACTACATTTCAATGAGACACATAATAAATCATTACATATCCTAAATTAATTTTTTTTTTAATGCAATGTTAGCTGCCATTATACAATCATTATGTATGATATTAACCAATCTGAGATACAAAAATAAAATTGTTCCCCAGCAGAACAGAATCCTTTACTATAAAAGTATGCCCCTTGTGCACAGTTAACATCACTACACTTTATTGGCTAAATTATGGCCAAAGATATAGAAAGATTAAATTGGTAGTTTATGAACTAAATACTGACTGAAAACACAAGTGTTTCATTAATTTCAATCAACTACTTTTTTTCCCCCAAGCATTTCCCACCTCAATTAAAAGACCCACACAAATTCATAAAATTGTTGCGATGATTTCAACAAATCGAACAGTGGCCCATCATTTTGCATCACGTCATTCAAATCTGACTGCTTTTCTTGTAGTGCGTTTTTCCCGCAAACCTCAATATTGTTGGCAGAGTTTTCCCCCAGCAATATGCAGGACATCTGTTTGCACCAAATCCATAGACAAATGCCGTGTTAAATGTCTCATTTTAAGTTAATATATACAGTGGACTTACTTTCCATTGCAAAACACTCCACTTTACCAAGTTTACCTTGGTGAGACATGGAAGAATAGAAATGTAATCAACTGTTGTGTAGGGTTAGCCAATCTCAGCAAGGACCAGAATCAACCTCAGTGCCCAGGAATACTAGAAAAAGCTTGTTAATGTGGATTATCATCATGAAAGGTTAGCTTACCAGTGAGACTTCTATCCCAAATAGCAATCAGACTGCTTTCTTCAAAATTCATATGCAAGATTAGCTATTTGACCAAGATACCAGAAGGCCATTGGACTGCCCTCCAGGGATCGATCAATGGAAGTGAAGGTATAAATTTAAATTTGCGATATAGCTCACGTCTTCAGTTTCTCTCCTGTTCCTGCATCATTCCTTTTTTTTGAAATATTGGTTTGAGGAGAACGAGAAAGGCCAAATAAAAATGAGAGACGAGCAAACAAACAAAAAGTAATTGGTTATTTCCATCATCCACAACTTCAGAGAAAGGTTAGTTGATGAAAATTATTTCCATACATCAGTGTTACTTTAGCCGTGTTCAAACCGTTCTTACAATGTTTATAGTTAAACATCAACAAAAAAACTCAAACATTTGGTTTTCTGTAAATAACATACTCCTTTGAAACCAGCCATGACTCCCAAATCACTGTTTATAGTAACAGTCACTACTTAAATGTGCAGCTTGCCTTTTCCATTTAAATATGATGTTTTCTGTCAATGAAAAGCAGCTAATGCCCATGTAAAATGTATATGTTTTGCTTTGTTCACTGCACAAAAATCTGAATGATGATCACATCGCTTCTTTCATTTTGTCAGCATTGCCGTTTATTCATTAACCTCTCACTTCCAGTAATCTCAGCCTGGTCTGGCAGTCAGAGACAAGTTGCTCGAGGTTTGGCTATATTTGATGCAATTGAAATAGCAAATCACATCTGGTTCTCAACTAAGTACAGATATCACTTCCAGATCTCCGGCCTCTATTCATAGAAATCAAGGTTTGCAGTGGAAAGAGGAGGATGACAAAATTCCGCATTTTTTCAGTTTCACTACTGAAATTTAATCCTCAAGAATCTCCCAATCACTGGAAGTTTTTAAAAATTGGATCTACCTACTTAAAAGTTCTTGCTCAACATTCTAAAGTTGCACTACACCAGAAATAAAATTGCAACAGCACTAACTAATGTTGATGCTTTTTAAATTATATATGCAGCTGTTTTCATTCTACAGAATTTTAACACTGCTATAAAAGAACAGAACTCAAGACGAGGCTTGCAGGTTTTGTTGTAAAATGAAAATAAAGTTAATCAGCAATTGAATCAATGTTTCTCTTTATTCCAGGTCTAAAAAGCTTCAAAAGTCCAGAGTCAAACAGCAACATTAGCCGTTTCATAAGGAATCCATTTTACTTCAACTTCCTGACAAATGGAAAATGCCTGTTTACATGGACGACTGTTTGGGTGAACTGTCACAGGGGGGATGGGAGAAAAAAAAACTACTGGCAGGAAATAAACACAGGATCACAACACAGGAGGAACTGTTTCATCATTTACTGGTTTTTGAATTGCATCTTTTTCATACTGAAAATAACCGAACATTCTTATTGCTGTTTCGCCTTCAGACAGATTCAGTAGTGTTCCATCGTAAAACGAGTTATTTATACATTGGTTCGTGAATTTATTCCTTGCACATTGGAAGACAAATTTCCCCCAAAACGATTAGGTTTTCTCATTCAAAAGATTCGTTTTCACCTCCCACCACAAATCTATTCATAACCAAAACGTATACAAAGACCGCTTAACTAATGTGAACCATACGGCAATAAATAACGCGATAGGAAGTAGTTTGCCACATGTCTACAAAACGAATGTTTATGCTAACTAGTTTGAAAATGGCTGCCCATAGCCTTCTACTTTCTAAAAACAACCTTCATCTCTAGCCTTAAAAGACACCCTTTTCATTTCGATTTACCGACGTTTAATAGAATGCATAAACGCCAAACTATTTATTGTACAACCATAAAACTGAGATCCCATAAATAATGTTACATGCGCATTGAAACATTTACACTATAGAGTATCAACTGACATCGACACATGATTCGACCAAACATACCATTAACCATTCATAATGCTTTATCGTATCTTCAAAAAAATCACAGGAACCGCGTTAACCACATGATATGGTTACTTTAAAATATACATTTTGCACGTTAGACTATCAGATCAACAAAACCTCCGAACAATAACATCTCTCTACTATAAATTCCAGTGATCGTAAGAGGGTTTAACGTGGCGTGCGGAAACCATAACATTGCGATCACAACACAGACGATGGCAAACTCTTCCACGCGTCTACCATCGACCGCTTTTTTTCTTTGAACATCGGGAAAAGATTGTTTTCCCAAAGGGGGAAGAGTGTATTTATTGTTAATCGTGATGTAAGGGGGGTGTGAAATTGTTTTTTTTTAATATAAAGGTAGATTTTCATGGGAATGTAACGTGGTCGCCGTTCCAAAACATGCCGAGCCGCCTGTGGGGGAGTGGATCAATGTGGGGTGGGTGGCTTCAATGGAAGGCGATGCTCGGTGGCTGGGAGGACAGACGTGATGCGGCCAGCGAGAAAGCTGCCTGACGGGTTTGTGTTTATTTTCTTCCAGCTGCCTGATCTGAACATGGCGGCACGGGGGGGGGGGGGGGGGGAGGGAGGGCGGGAGCGAGGCAGAGGGGGTGTGGGGGGGCAGGGTGAGGCTTGGGGGGTGGAGGGTGATGCAAGAAGGATGTTGGGGGGGACACAGGATGAAGCATGGGGGATGCTGGGGGGGGGGGGGTGAGGCAAGTAGGATGATTGGGGATGAGGCATAGGCGATGTTGGGGGGGGGGGTGAGTGAGGATGAGGCAAGTGGGTTGCGAGGGGAAGGAGGGGGGGGGGATGAAGAATAGGGGAGAACAGGGGTGTAAGACAGAGGGGCGAAGGAGAGGGGGGGCAAGGGGAGGGTGAGAGGTATGAGGTAGGCGGGGAGTGGGTGAGGCAAGGGGGAACAGTTGGGTGGGGGAAGAGCTGGGTGGGTAGAGGTATGGGCATTGGGTGGCAAACATAGGGGCGTTGAGGGCAGGTGAAGGGGCAATGGCGGTGGCAAAGTGGGGAGGGCATGGGATGGCAAAGGGAGCAGGTGGGGGGCAAAGTGGCATTAGGATAGACAGTGGCCGGGGACAGTACCATGTGAGTTCGGGCCGCAGCCCCAGTCTGCCTTTCACCACCACCAGCCCCCACGCCCTCTCCCCCCTGCGTTGCAAACACTTACCATCTGATGGTGATGATTGTAGGGCACGTTGGCTTCCTGGAAGAAGGCGCTCAGGGCCGTCTGGATGAAAGCAAAGGGGGGGGGGGGGGGAGAAGAAGAAGAAGGGTCACTTTGAGCAGGCAAGTGGTTGTGTGTGTGTGTGTGTGTGTGTGTGTGGGGGGCAAGTGAGCGAGTCCGGGTCGGGTCTGGACTGTCACCGCCGCCTGTCCTTACCTCGAACTGCCAGTGGGCCCCCTGCAAGAGTTGCTTGGCCTGATCGGCCGCACAGCCGGCGGTCAGCACGAATTGGTTGATCATCACTTGGTGCTTCAGCTCGTCCATGTTGACGGACATGGTGCGAGGACGGGGAGACCTGGTCCCTTCGCGCACACTCTCTCTCCCCTCAGCCGACGCCTCAGTCTGAGGTAAATATCGCCGCGATCACCCTCCTTCTCTCTCTCCTTTCCTTTGCTCCTGTTGTTGTTGGGGGTTTTTTTCCTCTCTCTCACACACACACACACTCTCACCAGCGGCGGCTCCCAACACGAATACAAATATTTACGTAGCGTTCAGACCAGACACCGGCCTCCGCCCCTCCCCCACCCTGAGCGACGGCTTACGTCAGCCCACCCCGCCCCCCGACATCACCGCGCCGCCATCCGACCCGACGCCTGACGTCACCGCGCCGCCAACCCACCCGACGCCTGGCGTCACCGCGCCGCCAACCCACCCGACGCCTGGCGTCTCCGCGCCGCCAACCGACCCGACGTCTGACGTCACCAACGGCCGCTTCTCTTCTGTCACTGAAGCAAAATAGTCGTTTGTATTTCCCCTTTTCCTATCGTTCATATATTCTTTTGTAAACCAGCATCTGCAATTCCTCGCTTTTGCACGGTTTAAAACCGAGTGTCGGTGTCACCGGCTGGTGTTTTATTGACGGTGTGTGGGGAAAAGTTTTTTTAAAGTGTGTTTTCAAAGCGCACAAAGTGGCCATCCGGCCAACGTCCGCAGTTCTTTCCTTCACAAACTAGCAGCATCTGCAGTTCCATCCTACACTCTCCAGGGATGCTGCCTGTCCCGCTAAAATGGCGCAATGGGCTAAGTGTTCGGCTGGCGACCGGAAGGTAGCCGGTTCGAATCCCGCTTGGAGTGCATACTGTCGTTGTGTCCTTGGGCAAGACACTTCACCCACCTTTGCCTGTGTGTGAATGTGTGTGAGTGATTGGTGGTGGTCGGAGGGGCCGTAGGCGCAGATTGGCAGCCACGCTTCCGTCAGTCTGCCCCAGGGCAGCTGTGGCTACAGAAGTAGCTTACCACCACCGAGTGTGACTGAGGAGTGAATGAATAATGCGATGTAAAGCGCCTTGAGTATTAGAAAGGCGCTATATAAATCCCATCCATTATTATTATTATTAAGATAGACTCTGTGGTGTGTATCAAAGATCTTATAGCGCTATAAGCTTTGGTGTGTATCCTCGGTGTACAAAAGGGAGGACGAGGTTATTTACGAGGACAATCTAGTGCCCCCCCCCCCCACCCCCCCGGCTCTGCTTCTGATCAATAACTCCGTGCAAACCGCCTCCAGAGAAGGCGTGGAAGGGGCTGAGTTCCTGCAGCTTTGTTATGATCTTTGGTTGTGTTTACCAGGCGTGGAAGGGGCTGAGTTACTGCAGTTTGTTGTGTCCAAAGATCATATAGAGCGGAGAAGGGGCTGTCCAACGACCATAGACTGAGCGGAGAATCATCTTTGGTTGTGTCTACCAGGCGTGAAAGGGGAGGATCAAAGCTCGGCTATAGGATCTTTGCTGAGGATGGCGATAGTGCCGGACTACAGATCCCGGCATCCCCCGCGGCAGCCCGCCATCGGATGACGCATGTGATTGGCAGAAAGCGAGCGCCGATCGGAGGCGGGGCTTCGTCAGTATCTGACCTTATATGGACAGCTTCGGCCAGGGGGGCGGGACCGCCAGAGGTAAACACTGCGGCTGCGCCAATGGCTGAGGGGGGGAGGGGCGGGGAGTCGGGGCTGATGCAGGGGGAGGGGCGGGGCTGACGCAGGGCGGGGGGGGGGGAGGGGCGGGGCTGACGCAGGGCGGGGGGGAGGGGCGGTCCGTGTGTGTATCAAAGATCCGCTCTATGATCTTTGGTGTGTATCAAAGGGAGCAGCAGCAGCTGCCACATGACCCCGGTGCATGCGGTGACCGTGTGGCGAGCATTTTGTGCAGCAATTACTCCAGCATTTTATGCCTGTCCTCTGGCGAGCATTGATGTTGACAGTCCAGGGAGAGAGTGGTACGCCAACCACATTCGCTGCCTTGCAATAGAAAATAGGCGCAGGAGGAGGCTCTGTTGTGCATGAGTCAACTCATAATTACGAGTATACATGAACTTATAATATATCCTTACAATCATCCGTCAAACAGCCCCTTTATATTCATTTTCCACACAACAGAAGCGTGATTTTTACGACCTTGGGAACAGGAATTCCTGCTTTTCATCATTCCGATGAGCTCATTTGTTTTGCAACACGTCGCAGCGGCTGAATCAGCTTAGCTTCCGACTTCCTCAGAATACAATACCTTTGACCTTCCTGCCTAATCAATGGCAAGCTTTCTACTATGTTAGCATAAGGCATGTATTAATGTTTCAATGGTACATTGTTGTCACGTGAACCTCTTTTTGAATTTGTTTTGTGTACAGTTCAGTAAAAAATCTTACTATAATTAGGCACCATCATACTTCATACTTTTTTACTATAGTGCAAGAATATTTGATTATACCGAAACAGCACACAATAATTGCCATGTTTCACATTTAATGTTTAATACTTTATCCCTGTTTACAAGTCCCTCCATAAAATGTGATAGTATTTTCCTTTGGAGTTGCATTTCTAACAAGCTTTTGATCGGATTAAGGGAAAGTACAGAAACACACATGAAAGGAGCCAGTGCAGGCCACCAGGTTCCTGAACCCCGTACATCCATCCATTCAATAGACCATGGCTGATCTATGCTGAACACAACTCCTTTCCTAGTTTCTTGATTCTGCAAATATTTTTCTATTTCTGCCTTTAGTATATTAAATGATCTGACCTTTACCGCCCTCTATGGTAGAGAATTCCAGAGACTCACCAATGTCCGAGAAGAAATGTCTACACACGCCACAGTTTTAAACGATCATTCATTATTTTTCCAGCTACGCCCCCTTTGTTCATGACTCTCCCACAAGTGAAAGCATTTCAACATTTGTCAGGCACCCTTAAGAACTTGGGGCGCCTATTTCCTTCGCTCCATAGATGCTGCTGCACCCGCTGAGTTTCCCCAGCAATTTTGTGTACCCTTAAGAACGTGTTTGTTTGAATTAGGTCAGACCTCATTCTTGTGTAACTAAAGAAATACAGACTAATAGTCTAACTCCTTTTGATAGGTCAGCCCTCTCATTGCAGGAACTAGCATCTGAATTTCTAATTTACCTACAATCCTACTATTTTTGCATAAGGGGACCAACACTGCAAAGTATTCCAGATGTGGCCTCACCAACAATTGTAACAAAGACTCTCTATTCTTAAACTCCAACCCCTTTGCCAGCATACGAATAGTAATATGAGAAAAAACTTGTTTTTAATTATAAATGATTGTAATGCAGTGTTCATTGTATAAATAATAAACTTCATTTAAATATTTAATATGTTTGTTATTTGTGAAAACAATTTTGTGATATTAAATAAATAGATTTTCAAAAAAAATTCCAAAACACTATTAACAAAGATTACTGCATATGGGTTTCTTGGACAGATATCAGTTGCTAAAAAGTAGCACAAAGGCCAAAAAGGAAGTAAATAATAGAAATGCATTTCAATGTTTCAGTACATTATGTAAATTGGTGAACAATAAAATGGAAAAATCACACATAATCGTTTATCTGAATAATCAACATCAAATTTTTACCTTGGTTTCTTGCAGTCAGCAGAAATGTGCATAATCAGATTGATTCAAACTCTGATAAAGCCAAGCAAACCGCAGTAATGCATATACAATTTGATAGTTTTCATAAGTACATCCACAAGACACAGAAGAACTCAAAATCTCAGAATTTGAAAATATATCGTATAATACTGCTGTATAAAGAAGGGTGCCGACCCAAAATATTGTCTGTCCATTTCCCATCACATTCCCTTTCCTCTGGCTGAAGAAGGGTTTTGACCCAAAACGTCACCTGTCCTTTTTCTCCAGAGATGCTCCCTGACCCGCTGAGTTAGTTCCACCCTTTGTGTCTTATCGTCCCTCCCCGACTGCTGCCTGACCGGTTGAATTTCTATTATAGTTCAAGTTCAAGTTCAAATGTATTTGTCACATGCACCATAAGATGCAGTGAAACGTAATTTACCATGCAGCGTTACAATTATAAAAGGACACAATGCACAACAAAATTCAACACAGACAGCCACCACAGCATTCTTCACTGCGGTGGAAGGCAATACAGTTGAGACAGTCTTCCTCCTCCTCCTCCTCCCTTGTTCACAAAGTGAGAAAATAAGTTAGTCCCACGTATGGGAGAATGATGGTGCAAGCAAAGCGAATATCCCTAATTGATGCAGGACAAGGTAGATGAGATTTCAGTGTTAATGGAGCCATTGGTTAAATGATTAATGTGTCGGAGAGGGAGAACACAAACAAAGGGATATGTTAAAATGATAAAATGCAGGTTTGAATTGTAGCAGAACCTGAATGCAAACCACAATGCTGTAAATGCCCACCACATCTCAAACAATATCTGCAGAGAGGGAAATCATGAGTTAATATTACAGATAGATAGACTTGCAGTAGAAGTTTCAGCACAGCTCTGAATTGGCTGGAGCAGATAGCAAAGCAAAAATTGGGTCTGCTGAAGCAGCATTCTGTCTCAATAACTGGGAAAAATTCTTGTGACGGCAGACATCAGACAGACCCCTCTCTGGTTATCACGATTCTTTGTTTTCCTTCCTTCTTGAAAATGGTTACCATTTTGTCTCTGAGATCCCCTCTCTTCTGAAAGTGTGAGAAGAGTCTGTGCATAGAAGAGTCAATGCATCAGAAGTTCCTTTCTCCAAGTTTTTGAACTTTACTTCTGCAACCTTGTTTGCGGCTGATACATGGCCTTTTCAACTTGTTTTATGTTGGTGGCGGGATTAGATCAAGTAATTTGTTGCTGAATGGTGTCAAGGACACTCAAAAGTGTTAATTCCAGCAGGCATTGATTATCTTTTTATTCTTGATAAATTCTCTTTTGTTCTTAGTTTTCAGCAGAATAGTCCTGTGCATTCTCGGGCTTTGAATGGTGTTGGCAGTTGCTGCATTTCTTGCACTCGTTCCATTCATCATTTGTTCCTTTGGTCCTGGCTTTTCCGTAAGACTTTAATCTTCAGGTGCCTAAAGGGCTGTTTCTTTTCCCTGTAGGAACGGTGGAGATTTAAATAAAAAAACACTAAAGTTTGCAGTTAATTAATCCATAGATCTCTTGGTCATTCCTATCAAATTAATCCTAATACTTAGTTTTTAATATGGGAGTTGCTTTATAACTACTAACTACAATATAGTCAAAGCAGTCCAGTACCATGGATGTTGATGATTGAACACAAAAATATAAAAACATATTTTTGCTTCATTAAATTAGAAATTCAACAGCATTTTTGCACATCAGCTATTTTTTATTAAATTAGAAATTCAACAGCATTTTCAGTGTAAAATCAATAAAAAGCAAGTAAAATTATAGATTCAGCCGAATGTTGCTGTAGCGGTATGTTGATTGGCTGTGCATTGGAGTATATATATATATATATATATATATACTTGTTTTTGATTTTTATTGAGTAGCCTGTTGCTGCAATTCGAGCTAATAATGTCACAACTTCTGGGACCTGAGCAACAGGCAAAACAACGTGATACCTCATTAACCAGCCCGATTAAAGGTTAGGAACATGGAAGAAAGAATGCCTCGAGTCCCTCCTTGTGATCCAACTCCACGTGCCTTTAATCCAAAGGTTCATCATTCGCAATTAACAACTACATCAATTGTAGTTTGTAGCAGAAAGTTCTAAACTTCTGAACATCCTTTTTGTAAAGTCTTGAAATAATTTTTAGGCCTTGTTGTCCAGTCTAAATCAAAAATATAAGTTTCTCATCACCTACTTTATCAATTACCATTATTGTTTAGTTTAGGCATACAGTGCGGAAACAGGCCCTTCGGTCCACCGAGTCCGCACCGACCAGCATCATGATGTGTAGGAAGTCAAGTCAAGTTTATTCGTCACATACACATACGAGATGTGCAGTGAAATGAAAAGTGGCAATGCTCGCGGACTTTGTGCAAAAAGACAAACAAACAAACAACCAAACAAACTACAAACAGAATGGAACAGAATCACATATTATTTTACATATTAAATATGGTGGGCGGAAGGAAAAAGGGAAAAAAACAGCACTTTTAAAAAAAAAGGAACTGCGGATGCTGGTTTACACCGAAGATAGGTACAACATTCTGCAGTAACTTATCGGGACAAGTAGCAACTCTGGATCGAAGGAATGGGTGACGTTTCGGGTCAAGACTCTTCTTCATACTGAGTCAGGGACAGGGAGAAACAGAGATATGGAAGGGTACGGTGTGAAAGCAAGACACCAAAGCAGATCCAAGATGGCTGTCGGAAGGGAGAGTGTACGCTGGCGCGGTTTAGCTGCTGCTGCTCTCTCTCCACGTTGTGTTTTTGATTTTTTTGTCTTTGGATCGAATTCTGTCTTTAATTTGTGTATTGGTGATGTCTTTACTATTTATTTTACTCTGATTATATGTTTTTTACTCTTGTTAAATACTGTAAGGTGTCCTTGAGACTTTTGAAAGGCGCCCACACATAAAAATTATTATTATTATTATTCAAATTGTCAACATACTTTGTTTAAAATAATTTAAAATAACATTAAACATAAAGTATCTACAAACTGAACTAATTAAATTTTAATTTTAATCCAGAAATGTGTCGACTAAGTGCAGAAAATTAATCAGGAAGCTTTAAAAATATTGTGTTAAAAATATTTTCATTAAATTGCTCAGGGCTTCAACGAAACCACATTCGGAGTAATGAGTGCAGTTTTACTTTTTCTGTATCCAAAGAAAACCCAGAGTCAGTGCAACAGTTGACCCCTGGGGTGAGAGGATTTTTCTATTTTTATTTTTAACCTTTCGGGTAAACAGAACAAAAAATTCAATTTCTCACGAGTGACAAGCTATTACAAAGTTGATTCACATTTCAAAGTTTCCCCATATCAGCCAAACAGTTTGAACAGGAGGAATCTCCTAATTGATACCTTTGGTTGACTGCTGTGGACACTCATCCAACTTTGCTTCTGTTTTAATTTTTTGTGTGTAATGTGAATATGTTAGTTTGTGTCCAAGATGGCTGTCGGAAGGGAGAGTGGACGCTGGCGCGCTTTAGCTGCCGCTGCTCTCTCTTCACATTGTGTTTTTGATTTTTTGTCTTTGGAGCGAATTCTGTCTTTAATTTGTGTATTGGTGATGTCCTTATTATTTATTTTACTCCGACTATATGTTTTTTCTCTCTTGTTAATTTTCTGTAAGGTGTCCTTGAGACTTTTGAAAGGCGCCCACAAATAAAATTTATTATTATTATTATTATTAGATGCAGATCAATGAAATTATGGAATAGATCATTGTTAGCTAGGGGAAGTTGACAATGAAGCATACAAGGATAAAATTTGACCAGGAGGATAGTCAGACTGGTCGGAGAACTAGGATGGGGGAGGGATGGAGAGAGAGAGAGGGAAAGCAAAGGTTACAAAAGAATTCATACCGCTGTGTTGTAAGCTGCCCAAGCAAAATATGAAGTGCTGTTCCTCTGATTTGCATTGGGCCTTACTCTGCCAGTGGAGGAGGCCCAGGATGGCGAGGTCAGTATGGAAATGGGAGGGGGAGTTAAAGTGTTTAGCAACCGGAGGATTACGTAGGTCATGAATGAGGGAATACAAAGGATGCTAAACAAAAGATTATTAAAAAAATTAGATCTCCATAATTATCGAATCAATTACAATAATGCAACCCCCCTCCCCATTATCCCAATTCACCCCTTCTTCTCCCAGAATCATAGTTACTATTTAATCTGTACTGGCCAAAATGTTATCCTTGTCTTCAAAGGAAGTAAGTATATTGTGTTTATTAGATAGAATGATTTTCTGTGATCCTTATCCTATATCTGATTTCATTCTCATATGCTGTAAACATCAGTCAAATCAAAGCTTTTCTAATCTAATATCTCTCCAAAAGTTGTGATTGAGGTCTACAGCTAAGTGCCCAGATTTTCCTTCCCCTCCCTTGTCAGTTGAAGTGTTTCCAACTCACATTCCAAATTAATGACTGAGCCAGAAATATACAAAGCAGAGAGAATTACTGTTCTCATGTTTGTAAAGAACAGTCTCATTAATTACAGGCCACATAAATAATCTGGACTTCCATATCTTTGTCTACATATTTCTGACAATATTTTTAATCGGATGCACGTTTGTTTTTATAATCTTCCTTTACGAAAATAACAACAATGGATGTAAATTTGGGCTGAATTTGATGCCAAGTCATGTAATGAAGAATAAATTAGCTCTGGGAAAGCTAATTCTGATGAAGATAAAGCAAATAAAAGTGGATAGATAAAATAAAATATTTTAAAAAATAGACACTTTTAAAATCTCGAACAAAATATAATGCCCATTGAAACGAAACCTTTATTAATGTACACCTTAATTGCAATAGCACGTTTATTTAACTGAATTGCCGGCCAAATGAAGATTGATATCGATGCACGTAGAACTGCTGCTTGATCATGGAGGGTGTGGCAGTGGTAGCAGAGAGATTAAAACCAGGGAAATTTTAAAGATCCGAATTAGAGGAGCATGGATACCTTGGAGATGGTTTGAGATTATGGCAAGATTTGAGGGAATCACGACGGCATGAGTAGATTTCAAAACAAACATGAGAATTTGAAAATCAAGACATTGTTAAAGCAGGTTGCCTATAAGTCAACAAGCGCATTGTTCATGAATGGACAGGGGTTGGTAAAAGTTAGAATATATAGGCAACAAAGATTTGGATTATAGATTTAGGAGAACAGTTTGAGAGCGCCTGGCAATGTGGATATTGAAACCAACAAGTAGGGAGATCGAAAGCTTCAGCAGAAAATGTGTTGAGGCAAAGCAGGGAGATGTCAATGTAGAAGTAACTCTGAAAACTGGCTGTTGGAAACAGAAAAAAACCCCATACCAATTGAAGCAGAATGATAAAGCTACATTTGTGGAGAGAGAGTAGAACAGAGTGGCTCTGTAAAATGGTTAATGATGTTCAAAATAAACGAGAGGAAGAGCACCTTTTCTTATTTCCAGGTCCGTTGCCAGCCTTGGTTGGGATTTAATATTTAATTTAACCAACAGGTTTTTGCTCTTTCTTTTTTTCCTCTCCTGCCTCAACTGGAAAGGAGATTGGGCTTTATTGCCTGCCATGACAGTGAGGAACATGGGGGATCCGCTGTGGTGGATGTTTATGTTAATTTTTATGTAGTTGTCTTGTTACTTTTTTTTTGTATGGCTGTATGGTGATTTGAATTTCACTGTACCTTAATTGGGACACGTGACAATAAACTGACCTTGAAACCTTGAATTTTTACCTTAACAACTTTAATAATAAATAATAATAATAAATTTTATTTGCGGGCGCCTTTCAAAGTCTCAAGGACACCTTACAGAAAATTAACAAGAGAGAAAAAACATATAGTCGGAGTAAAATAAATAATAAGGACATCACCAATACACAAATTAAAGACAGAATTCGCTCCAAAGACAAAAAATCAAAAACACAATGTGAAGAGAGAGCAGCGGCAGCTAAAGCGCGCCAGCGTACACTCTCCCTTCCGACAGCCATCTTGGACACAAACTAACATATTCACATTACACACAAAAAATAATCCCCCCACAATGGTTACCACTGTGGGGTAAGGCACAATGTCCAGTCCCCATCCCCAGTTCTCCCAAAGTCAGGCCTATTGAGGCCTCCGCTATTGCCTCTACGGAGGCCCGATGTTCCTGGCCGTTCTGGCCGGGTGCTGTTGCCCCGGCGTCGGGAGAGTCCTGTCAGCGGCTGGGCCACATGGAACGGCCGCTTCCTAACTGGGGACCGCGGCTTCCGAAGCCGACAAGGCCGCGCCGGTTTGGAGCTCCCAGGCTCCCGATGTTAAAGTCGGCGCCGCCCGCTCTGCTCCGCAGACCCGCAGCCCGGAGGTGTTGATCTCGGCGGTCACAGCTCACCGGAGCTCCAGCGCGTCGATCCAGCGCGGCGACCCAGGCAAGGCATCGCCCGCTCCGTGATAGCGCTCCAGCGCTGTACCGCCACCGAAGCCGAGGTGCTGGGCGGTCCCCGCCAGGAAACGGCGCTCCACGCCCGCTGGTAGGCCACGAGGACGGGTCGACGGGGCAGCCCGGAGAAAAAGCTGCCTCACCGACCAGGTAGGGACCTAGAAATATTATTACCCCCTACCCCCCACATTAAAAAGACTATCTCTCCCACAAACAGGGCACTGGACTAACTAAAACTGCAAAAAAAAAAGTGAATTAAACGGACGGCTGCTGGTTAGCAGCCGTTCACCAAGATGGCTCCTCCCAACTTTGGCCTACATCCCATCACAGTTATTCCATCTGTTCTCTCCAACCCTTTTCCTTTCTGCAACTTAATACACTTGTTTTCTTATTTTACCTGCTGTGTGCATCCAGAATAGTTTGTCATTGTTTTGAATCTCCGGCATTTGCAGTTCTTTTTTTCATCAATAATACGATAATAACATTGTTGGTTGAGAAATGGATATCGAAGAAGAAAGCAGGGAGAACAACCCTACTCATCAATGTAATAGTTCCATGTAATCTCTTATTGACCTTGAGAAGCTGAACCTATTGTCTCTCAGCTGAAAGATGGGAGTGAGATTGGTTTTGAATCACAAGAAGCACAAATGCAATTGGTACTTTACCTTTTTTGAATTTATTATTGATTAATAAAATGTGAGGACATCAGGTGCTGATATTTAATCTAAAAATCTGCATTTATCGATTTAACATAAATTTTATTATTTACCTTATTTTTTAATAAATACTAGACAAAATGGGACCCGTTGGGTCCCAGCTTCACACGGGAGGGCTGGTCCCCCAACGCAATATTCCACCTCTCCACAAATTCCAATATGGCTGGCCAGTGTGGGGGGCTTTCTGGAGCGCTAGCATGGTGTTGTGGGCCAAAGGGACTGGTTTCCAGAGGGCTAGTATGGACATTTTGGGCCGAATGGATTCTTGGCTGGCAGCTCAGTCACAGAGATCACACACACACACACACACACACACACACACACACACACACACACACACACACACACACACACAATTTATGGCAGTAAACTTTCTTGACTACGCACATGGCTGAGTGCGGCTTCTGCACTTTGGGGCTTCCGCAGTCAGCATTGCAGTTTCAAGCACAGGCAGGGCAGCAGGCCAAACCAAAGATCTTATAGCGGAGCAAGATAGGCTACTCCTGCGAAATGCAATGGACTGACGTGTAGTACGCTATGGAGGGGATCATGGGCTCTGCTATAGGATCTTTGGGCCAAACAACTCATGGCATTGTCATTAAAGGCTAACAAATCATTTATTGCAAGTACATTGCAGACTCACAGTTCAGTTGATTCACAGCTTAGAATGAGAGTCGTGGCCTCTCCCTCGCAATCTTGCAGGGTTTTATAGTCCTGCTCCCCCCCCCCCCCACCTCGGAAGGGCCGTTACCTTCATCGCGGTGATTGACAAGCGAGAGGATCTCAAGGTATTTTAAAACTCATAACTTTTTTATTTTTCATCTATGGTAAAAATCCTCGGGGCCTGCTCAGCAGAGGAGGACTGTGAGTAAGATGGCCAAAAATCATAGCAATATATGGTAGCGTTTTTTTCTAAAATCAATATACAGCGCAGACAGGAAGTGGTCAAGATGAGACTTTTAATTATGTAGATGATGCC
The DNA here is from genome assembly GCF_010909765.2 of Amblyraja radiata. Taxonomy (NCBI): domain Eukaryota; kingdom Metazoa; phylum Chordata; class Chondrichthyes; order Rajiformes; family Rajidae; genus Amblyraja; species Amblyraja radiata. Next base: position 34,133,268 of record NC_045977.1, on the reverse strand, counting down.
GCAAATATTTTTTTTCAGCACGATCTATTATCTGGTACTTATGGAGGAAAATAATCATATATGAGGCCTTTTTTCAAACCCACAGTGCGTAGAAGCCTTTCTGAGGTGTGGCTTCACAAGACTTCCCGAGAAGTCTTCACAAGGTGGCACGATCGTGGACCTGGGAACTCGCCTGATGGACCCAAAGACAAATGACGGTGGCCTGTCGAGGGAAGCCGCTGGACCTGGACCCTGGTCGCCTCCTGAAGAACGGAGAACAGATGAGGAGGGAGCCACTGGAGATGTCGGGCGCGAGGACCAAGGGCCGGTAGGAAGGTGATGCCTCCAGTGTCTTCAGGTCGGCTGCAGGAGGTGCCTCCGGGACACAAAGATGGGCGGGCGAGGAGAGAGACATCGGTTTGCGGACCGAACTGGTCGAAGGCGACGGAGGAAGGCCCTGCAAGAGTCTAGGGTTTACCTGGTTCGAGAGCTGCTCCTGTAGACCGAGCGCACAAGTGGACCAGACTTTGGAAATGGTGCTAAAGCATGGCGGAGCATGGATGCGTAAATATGCAAAATAAATTTCACTGTGCAGTTGAACAAGTGACAAATAAAGCACCAGTGCACCATTGAACCATAGGGAATGCAATTCAACATTTAATAAATAACAATAAATAGTAAAATAAATCCAAGAATTGTTTGCTATCTCAATACAGGGATCTGGGGTGAAGATTCTTGCATTGAATTGAATCCTTTATTTGTCATTCAGACCTTTCGGTCTGAACAAAATGCTGTTGCCTGCAGCCATACATGTAATAATAACAAAACACAATAAACACAAATTAACATCCACCACAGTGAGTTCACCAAACACCTCCTCACTGTGATGGAGGCAAAAGTCTTAGAGTTACTGTCTCTTCCCTCCTCTTCTCCCTCTGCGCCGAGGCGATACCCCACCGGGCGATGGTATCAGTCCCGCGGTTCAAGCTCCGCGGCCCGGGGGTGGTCGAAGCTGCCCGCAGCTGTTGCAACGGGTGCTCCGGAAAACAGGCACCAGCCTGTGACCTGCGAGCTCCCGACATTGTCCTCCACTGGCCCGCGGCCGAGCCCCGGATCCAAGTCGCCGCCGCCTCAGCCGCCGGAGCACCGTCTCCGCCCCGCACCGGGCCGCCCACAAGGCAGCGTCTCAGCCCCGCACCGGGCTGCTCACACGGGAGCGCCTACCAGCCGGGAGCCGGTCCGCCCTCACCGGAGTGCCTTCCAGCCGATAGCCAGGCCACCCACACGGCAGCGTCTCAGCCCCGCACTGGGCTGCTCACACGGGAGCGCCTTCCAGCCGGTAGCCGTGCCGCTCACACGAGAGTGTCTCAGCCCCGCGTAGTCCACCCTCACCGGAGCCCGAGTCGTGCCGCTACCCGGACATCGCCACAGCTCGAAGACGGCCAGCCTCGCGTTGGTGAGTCCTGGCTGGCTCTACCTCCGGACCCTCGAGGTCGGTCGCAGGTTGGAGGCCGCCAGCTCCGCCATTAGGCCTCAGCGCAGACGGGGGAAGAGAAGGGGGATACGACAAAAAAGTCGCATTCCCCCGAAGGGAGAGACAGAATATTGAGCAGTGGCGTGGGTCAGGAGATCTTCGCATGGTTCTGCTGATTGATTTTGGTTTGTGATAATTGATAAGTGATACCCTGTGAGTTTGCGTTTAGTTTATTGTCACGGGTACCGAGGTACAATGAAAAGCTTTTGTTTTGTGCTAAACAAAAGTGAAAAGGTTTTGTTACTGTGGGTTGGAAAGGAATGGTTTTGATAGAGACGCTGTATTCGGAAACAAAACCAACTGCAATTAAAAATATATCCATCGCTGACAAAAGCTTTGCAAAGTACAATGCACTTAAAATGTAGGAAGGAACTACACATGCTAGTTTACACCGAAAGTAGACACAAAATGCTAGAGTAACTCAGCAGGACAGGCAGAATCTCTGGATGGAAGGAATGGGTGACGTTTTGGATCGAGACCTTTCAAAGTCCTTTAAGATGAGGGAGTGGGGGCCTGGAAAACAGGTCATTGAAAAGACAAAGGGCGTGTGAGGTGTCTTCAATATAGGTTGGAGGGATTGGACCAGAGGGGGTAGGATGGAGTCAAGGTATGTGGAAATGAATTCAGTGGGACAGGAGCAGGCAGAAACAATGGGTTTGCCAGAGCAGTTCTGTGTATGGATTTTGGGGAGAAGGTTAAACCGGGCCGTGCGGGGCTGGGGAATGATAAGGTTGGATGCTGTAGAGGGCAGACAGCCAGAGGTGATTAAGTCTGAAGAAGGGTCTCCAGCATTTTGTGTCTGTCTTCAATGCACCTAATATTTCACCTAGGAGGACTCTCTCTAACTTCTACAGGTACACAGCAGAAAGCATGCTGACTGGTTACATCGTGGCTTGGTTCAGCAACGAGCGCCCAGGAGCGGAAAAGACTACAAAAAGTAGTAAACACTGCCCAGTCCATCATCGGCTCTGACCTCCCTACCATCGAGGGGATCTATCGCAGTCGCTGCCTCAAAAAGGCTGGCAGCATCATCAAGGACCCACACCATCCTGGCCACACACTCATCTCCCCGCTACCTTCAGGTAGAAGGTACAGGAGCCTGAAGACTGCAACGTCCAGATTCAGAAACAACTTCTTCCCCACAGCCATCAGGCTATTGAACTCAACTCAAACAAAACTCTGAACATTAATAGCCCATTATCTGTCTATTTGCACTTTATCTGTTTATTTATTCATGTGTGTATATATTTATATAATGGTATATGGACACACTGATCTGTTCTGTATTCATGCCTTCAATATTCCGTTGTGCTGAAGCAAAGCAAGAATTTCAATTCAAAAAATTTTTTTTCAATTTAAAAACTTTATTGGCATGATAATTGACGTGACAATAAATTGAATTGAATTGAATTGAATTGAATAATTGTATTTCCAAAGTATAAAACATGACATACATATTTAAGATGCATAAGTATAAATAAAGTATACAGTGCATGGATAGATATGTCCCTGTACATGCAATAGGCCTACAACCCTTTATTGATTGCGTTATTGATTTCATTGTCCTATCTGGGACACATGACAATAAACTCTCTTGAATGTTGAATACAGTGCATCAGCTCAGCTGTTCCCCAGAACAGCTGGAGGTGGGGGGGGGGGGGGGGGGGGGGGTGTGGTGCGGGGGGGGGGGTAACGCATGCTGGGAACTGTAGTCCAGATCACGCAAAAGCAGGCGACAAACGGCGGCTGGGAACACCATCTCCCACGATGCACAGCGCGGCCGCCGCCTCCTCGACTTACGGGAGGAGAAGTTCGCGACAGTTACACACGACCAAACAAGAAGATGGTCTATTGTTGGTGCGTTTCCCCCTCTCCGCTGAAGGAACTAACCGTGGGATTTGTGCGCTTTACCGGCTGAGGCTCGTCCTCGCCCCCCCCCACACACCTCACCCTGCGAGGGACGTCTCTGTGTGAGGAGGAGGAGGGCGGACGGCAACTTCTCTCGCTAGCGGTGGTCGGTCGGCCTCGGCCTCGGCCTCCAGCCCCATCGCAGCCGCCCCGCTAGTGACCCCCCCCCCCCACCCCCCCCCACCCGCGGCAACATGGGCTCGGTGTTGAGCAGGAGGATCGCTGGGGTCGAGGATATCGACATCCAGGCCAACTCGGCCTACAAATACCCGCCCAAGTCTGGTAAGGAGGAGTGTGTGCGGGCCGGGCCCTCGGTGACAGGCTGTGTAGGAAGGGACTGCAGATGCTGGTTTACACCCAGGATCAACACAACATTGCTGGAGTAACTCAGCGGGACAGGCAGCAGAGGAAGGGCCTCGACCCGAAAGTGGCCCATTCCTTCTCTCCACAGATGCTGCCTGTCCCGCTGAGTTACTCCAGCATTTTGTGTCCATGCTCAGTGACAATCCCTCTCCCTGCACTTAGTTAAAGCTAACCAGTCACAAGATTTGCACGAATCTATCTGTGTATCAATTCCCGTAGAAGTAATGCATGTTTTTCCCCCCACATAACCTGGTTTACATAACGATTACATGTTATACATTCACCATTCTGCACATAGAGCACTGTTTGTTGTGTTGTTGTCATCCAACCCGAAATTGGGTTTCTGGGGGAATTCCATCACCAAGGTGTTCTTGAATCGTTCCCAACCTGTGCAACTGGCACAAGATAATGTTATGTGATTTTTATTTTGGTTACTTTTGCAATATGTTTACATTGATCCGTTCAAAACAATTATTCTGTAACCTACATTTCGAGCTGATTTTTTTATCAGTTTTTCAAGCAGAACAATATTCTGTGGAATTATTGAAAGGTTCGGGGATAAAGCAAATTACTCTTTGAATGATAAGTGAATTTATTGACACTGTAAGTAACAATCCTGTCGAGAGGACCATTGCTCAGATATTCAATTTTGACGTGGAAATCTAAAGACTGCTGGAGGTCAGAAACTATTTCCTTTGTGCAACTAATTTCCGGTACCTTGTGATTAAACAGATGTTAAATAAGCCTTTTTATTAGAGTTTCTAAACAGAAACTATGTTTAATTAAATTGAAAGCTCATACATTTTGTATCGTTTGTGTAAATCGCTGTCGCAATATCTTGGGGAAATATATTCACCCTTCGTGTATCCCGACATTGAAAAGTATATTGATGTTGCTGCAAGAGATGGTGCTATTTTGATTAAGTGCAGCAATATTTCAGCAAAGTAACTGAAATTCTGGGCATTTGATTCTGCTCTTTAAAAATCATCGCAGTCAGGTGTCTCGGGCAATCCAGTCGAGTCTATTCCTTCTACGCTCGCCTATGCCCTGGAAATTTATTTTCCTATGCACTCTATCACAACAATTGCCGCTCTCCAATTTTTGAAATATTATCTGATTCAGCCTCTTGGCCCATCAACCATTCAAGTATCTGACTCGCGCAGATTTAATTATTCAATGATCCTTTAATACGTTACAGATCCTGAAAAGCTGTGACAGCTTCACCTTTGTCACATCTTGCATGTCTATTAGAACGAAGTATGATATTACCCTGCTGCAACAAATAAAGTTTAAGCAAACTATTTGTGCCTATCTCACACCAAGGCTCCTTTCCTTGCTTGTCTGCTAACCTTATCCGTCCCTGTAATTGTGGTTACCATGATTTTATCCTCTCCCCTGCCTCCCAAAAACTCAGATTCTAATGTGTGGTGCATTTTTTGGTTTCTTTGTTAGCAGCTGCACTATCATCTGTTTGAATCCAAGTGAATTTTTAATTAAAATTGTGATTTGAGGTAGTGGGGAGGCAAGGGAAAGGTGCAACATTTCAGGATTCAACGCGATGGTGTAAAAAGTTAGCACAACATTTTGCATTTGATGACTCAATAAAAAGGTTATTTCATATAATAATAAGAAGAAATGGGTTGCTTAATGTGTAAGTAAGCCCCATAAAGAATCCTAGAGACATAAGACACTGCGGATGCTGGAATGTGTAGCAAAAAAACAAAACAAGAGCTGTTGGAGGAACTCAACTGGTCAGACAGCATCTGTGGATGGAAGTTGTTTCTGGATTGAAAGGTTGGAGGGGAACTTGCTAGTATAAAGAAGGGGGAGGGTGGGGGGTGGGGACAGAGCAAGTAAGTGATAGGTGAAAATAAGTAAGGAGGGGTTGAATGGCAAATAATTGTCAGGAGAAGAGGAGATAGCGACAGAGGCTGCGAGGTGATCAGCGGAGAACGAAAGGCTGGAACCAGATAGGAGAGGAGGGTGAAAAAAGAGACTGAATTAGGAGTGGAGGCGGAGAGATGGGGAACTCGGAGGGATGAGCTCTGAGTGGGGGAAGTAAATTCAGCGGGAGTAGAGTGTGGGTAATGGGAAGATGGAACAGGAGAGGGAGGGGGAATAAAGCCTGATAAGGGGATGGAGAGTGCACTGGGAAGAAGGGTGAGGGAAACTCTTAGAAAGAGGGGAGCAGGCTACCAGGAAATGGAGAATTCAATGTTTACGCTGTTGGGCTGAACATTGCACAAACAGGTGGGTTTAGGGATGGGAAGGGGAGTTAAATTGGCTGGCACTCGGATGCGCTATTCAGGTGGCCACTGTGGACAGAGAGCTGGTCCTTTGCAAAGCAGCTGCCTATTCCGTGTTTGGTCTCGTCGATGTAGAGAAAACCAACTCAAGAATACTGAATACAATGACATAATAGTAATTTGGAAAATGTGTAAACAGAGGTCTGGAGTGTCATTTCAAAGGAAAGTAAAATACTCCATGACATTTTTCGAACAATGTCCAGAAGTTATCTAATTTGATGGTTCTTGCAGCATGCAAATTGTATTGGCTCCAGAAACAGCATCCACACTGAAGAACTACTTCAATATATTCCAAGTGCTTTGGTTGGGGCAACCTGATCTGAATGGGGACAAATAAGTGGAAGGGTATCTCTGTGAGCAAATGAATAGAAGAATCAATTTTGCAAGGAAAGTTGGGCACTGTATAGAAAAATTGATGCTAATGAAATTCGGGAGATTTCATATCGTTAATTGAATGATTTGGCTGTGGGATTTGTAAACCGTTCTAAGTGTCACACTTGAAAGTTTCAATATATAGTGCTCTTCAATCTGATTTGCTTGACTACAATCTGTAAAGAAAATAACTAAGTATAATGTAAGTAAGGGTTTATTGATGAACGAGTTGCACTTAAGTAGTTTAGTTTCAAGATCCGGAGCAGAAACAAGCCCTTCGGCCCACCGAGTCCGCGCAGACCAGCGATCCCCGTACATGAACACTATTCTACACAGTTTGGACAATTTACAGTTATACCAAGCCAATTAACTTGCAAACCTGTATGCCTTTGGAATGTGGGAGGAAATTAGAAATCCCGGAGAAAATCCACGCAGGTCACGGGGAGAGCAGACAAACTACGTACAGAAAACAACTACCAAGTAGCAGCAGTCAGTCAGCAGCTATGTGCAGAACAAGTGATTTGGAAAGGAACCAGTGAAGCTACCATTTAATTTGATCCTAACTTGAGGATGTACCCCCAAAATGAGATTTTTGTTTAAAATCTATATAACTTTGTTTCTGTTACATCGCGATTCTATACCACAGTGGACAAGTAATTTTCTCTATTATTTTCAATTTTTGTGACTTTTTATTAAAATATTTTAAATACTATCTTAATGGAAAGGCACTGACTTCAATCCTACAGTCTGTGCATGTGCAATTGTGTCTCCTGACCAATTGGGACCTGGATAGAATTTAAATTCAGTTCAGTTTAGTTCAGAAATACAGCAGGGAAACAGGTCCTTCAGCTCACCGAGTCCATGCTGACCATCAATCACCCATTGACACTGGTTCTACGTTCTCCCACTTTCTCATCCATGCCCTCCACATTAGGGGCAATTTACAGAGGCCGATTAACCTACAAACCCGCACGTCTTTGGGATGTGGGAGGAACCCGGTGCTGCTGGAGGAAACCCACGTGGTCACAGGGAGAACATGCAACTCTGCACAGATAGTACCTGAGGTCAGAAGAGAACCTGGATCTCTGGTGCTGTGAGGCAGCAGCTCTCCCAGCTTTCATTTGCTTCCACGATTCCTCAGATGAAAGCTTTGGCAATGACGTTATAGTTGGAACAAAGAATGTTATGAGAATATTTGATTAAAACATTGGTGTGTTAGGTGAGTGGAAAGAGAATCAGTTGGGTCTTTCAAAGTGACTTGAGGGAAAATATCTTATTGGCGTTTACAGTGAAGAATGGTAGAATAGAATATAGAACAGTAAAGCACAGGATCAGGCCTCTCAGCACACAACTTCCATGCCGAACATGATGCCAAGTTGGATCTAATCTCCTCTGCCTGCATGTGATCCATATCCCTCCATTCCCTGCATATTCATGTATCTATCCCTAAAAGTTTCATAAATTCCATTAACATAGCTGCTTCCACCACCACCCCTGGCTGTGGATGCGCTCACCACTCCATTAAAAAAAACTTGCCCGGCACATTTACAATAAACTTTGCCCCACCACCTTAAAACTACTCCTTGTAGGCTTTAACATTTCTACACTGGGAAACAAATTCTGAGCTGCCCACCCAATCTATGCCATTCACTATTTCATATATAAGGTAATTTATCAGGTCATTTCTCAGCTTCTGACAGTGCAGAGAAAACAATCCAAGTTTGATATAAATGAAAATTGAACTAAGTGATATGATGGACTAAATTGCCTTGATCTGGACTGTAACATTTCTGAAGCTCTAGCACATTTTTGCACATCTTTGTGTGGCTCGATGCCAAAACTTGTTTAATAATCTTCCCGTGAAATGCCTTTGGAGAATTTTATTACCTTAAAAGTGCCATCTAAATCCAGTTTATTGTGGTAGTAGTGAAATGCCAGATGTAATCTAGAGTAAGTACTGGAACTAACCTGCAGTTCCCTCCAGAATGTTTGGGACAAAGACCCCGTGCCTTGATGTTATTTACCTCTGTGATTCCCACAATTGATGATTTGACTAGTGTTTGATCACCGGTACATTGAATTCTCCTTTTATCAAATTTTCTACTTTGTTAATGTCCTAATTTATAATTGTCTTTGTCAATTTGCAAGTGCATTTATTTATTCCTATATGTTTGTAATATTCAATCTTTGTCAGTTGCTTTCTTATAATTTTCTTTATGGTCTATTAATGCGCGTTTGCAGTGAAGGTGTTGAGTATAAATCCTGTTTTGAGTATTCAATTTGTCAGTCTTTTTAATTCCCTTATGGTGTAATAATGGATGGAAAGGCAGGTGCTGTGTCTAATACTCGCAGATATGGTTGCACCACTGCTTTGAACTGCTGCAGTGCTTCTAGTGAAAGTACTTACACAGTGAATTTTCCATGATTTTGGCACAGCAATAATGAAGGATCTGTGACATATTTCTGACCTCGGAAGGGACATGGTTGTACGGTGTTCCCCAAGCACTTACTGACCATATTTTTCTTGGTGGAAGGAATAAGTGTCTGAGAAGTGACATTGGAGTCGCCTAGTTGAGTTGCAGTAGTGTATTTTTGGATGGTACACAGGTAACCACTGATGCGTGCCTGTAGCACAGGGAATGAAGGTTTAGATAATGGATGAGGTACTGGACAAACAGATTGCAGAAAATAAATAATATCTGTATTGCCTACTAAATATTTATGTATAATTACTTGACATTTGCCTCTGCTGCTGAAGTTCAGAATACTTACTATTTCTGTACTCTATCGCCATTCAATAAAGGCCTTGTAATATTTAGTGCTTTGCGACTTTACTATGTTAAACTATCAAGGGTGGGTTGAATGTGGATTGATTCTATCGTTGTTTTCCTTAAGTGTGCTTTCTTGCTAGTGCCACAGAACTTTAATGCATTTCTCCGTTGAAGTATGCTGAGGACAATCAATGCATCTCCAAACAATCCTTGCTTAAAACCAGCAGTTTTAGCCTAAGGTAGACACAAAAAGCTGGAGTAACTCAGTGGGTCAGGCAGCATCTCTGGAGAAAAGGAATAGGTGACATTTCGGGTCAAGACCCTTCTTCAGACTGAGTCAGAGGAGAGGGAAACGAGAGATATGAAAACGTACAAAGAAACAAATGAATGAAAGGTATGCAAAGAAACAATTAAAGCCTGCAACAATGATCAAGGAAAGGTTCATTGTTGGTTGTGGAGCAGATGATAACGAGTAATATCAACAGTGAAGCTAAGTAGAATGACGATGAAACTTTCTTTTCTTTTAAAATCTTTTTATTGTTTTTTCCCCAAAAAAAGCAAAAATAAAACATGAACAGAGCAAAAAGAATAATGATAAACATAACAATGGTATTGATACATAGGGATCAGGATTACATTAATAACAGGTATAACCTAGTATGAGACCAGTGTCAAAATACACAATGAATATAGACCTCCTGGTCTCTATGTAAATATAGTTAAATCTTTAAAAGGAAACTTATAAATGTAAAAAAACAACACAAAGATAAAAAGACATAAAGAAAAAGAACAAAGGAAAAAAACCCCAAACTAAAACCCCCTTAAACTAAAGAAAACCCCCATAACGGTGAAACTTGAACGACAACTAGTGTGGGGGAGGGGCGCATAAAGAGGGTATGCAAGGGTGATCCATAATTGTAAATAGCCGCAAAATAATTGTGGGCATATCTATACATAACTAAACCTCTGATCTTGTTATCTTCTGGTTTAGCGGTCATTCTATTTGTGCAAAAACGGCACGCAATTTTTCACCAGCTTACTCAATGTTCTCCTGTGCTGCGATTGCACCAAGTTTCGTTCCGATCGGTGGAAGCTGGTAAGAGTTATGGAGGTTTAAAAATCTTAAAAACCACGTGTGCGCAGAACGATTGCCTCTCTTGCCATTCAGCGCCGCGCGGATTGGTCATTTCTACTGTCACTCCATGAGACGGCCCGCCTCTTCCTGCGCCATCGCGTCTTTACTGCAGCTGCGGGAAGCTCTGGATGGCCGGCGGAGGTCTCCAACCTGACACAATTTTCGGAGGGAGGGACCGGAAACGGCACGATCCGACACTACCTGACCCAGCCCAAACCAGCCCGGTGCAGAGTCGGAGATGGCGCCGATGTTGCCAATCAGAAAGCAGAGTCTCTGATCCCGGCGGAGGAGAACGACCAGCGTAGCGGCTAGTGACCAGCGCCCGCTGTGAGTCCCCATCGCACCGCCAACCCCTTCCCCTCTGGTCCCCATCGCTGGCTCCTGCCCCCCTCCCACGTGATACCGCACTCTCCCCCATGGCTCTTCCCCCATCTTTTCTCCGCTCTCTCTCCTCCCTGGTCCTACACCCCTCTCCCTCGCCCACACACCACTCCCACACCCCTCCCCCCACACCCCTCCCCCCCCACACCCTCCCACACACCACTCCCTCCCCACAACCCCTCTGCCCACACATACCCCCTCCCCCACATCCCTCTCCTCTGCCCCACAACCTCCCTGCACACAACCCTCCTCCGCCCACACATACCCCTCCCCACACACAACCCCTCCACCAAACCACCCCCTCCCACATCCTCCTTGCCCACCCACACCCCCTCCCCACACACGGCGGTGCTGGCTTGAATGTGTAGCGGATAGGAAAGATACATCAGAATAAAATTACATCTGTTATAAATAATAGTGCTGTCACTCAGATATTAACCCACATGGCAAGAAATTCTTACAGCAGATCCCTCGAGGTTATTCTGTGCTTTGCTTCTGTTGTATGTGTTTGTCACACTTTGAAAATCAAATATAAATGTATTTATTCCTCAAATATTTTATCTGGTAATAATAGTGATTTAGCAGTTGATGACCTAGACTGGAGCAAAGGAAGGCTTGCAGATGGGCGGACACTGACAACCCTATCATCAGTCACAAAATACTTGGTCCAGTATGTTGAGTATGTAATCATTGGGCTTTCAGCTGAGTTTATGAAAACTTGTTCCTGAATTCACACACACTGCCTCCATTTTTGTCCCTTAATATGGACTCCATCGGTGGTATTTATGCAATTTTTAAAAACTGACTTTTTGATTTAAATTGAGCTACTTTTGGGATAAGCTCATTGTCATTTTGGAGTGCTATTGACACATTTTTCTTTCCAGATGCTTTTAAATGTTAATAAACAGAAGGACGTAAGGTATAATGAGTGGTTGAAATCTTTCCAATGACAAATTGGGAATTAATAGAGGACAAAGTTTAATTATTACCTTGGAATTTTTCATTAGCATGTGGAAAGAAAAGAATTATTGAAGGATGCCAAACTGGTATCCTCTGGTGTTAACTAGTGTAGAGAAAACGGGGAGGTGCTAGTCATATTTGTGAACCATACTTTGTGGTTTGTACTATTTTTCTAAAACAAATTTCTTAACATTCACTGGGTCTACGTTGATGTAAACTTGAACAAATAGGGTGAGGAAATTGAATGGAGAAACATGCTGGAGGTAAAATATGTCTTTCTTGCCAGAGTTAGCTTCTACAGTACTTCAGAGACTTAAGATGGTTTGTCAGCCCAGTTTCCGCTGGGGTTTTTCCTTTTGTGGCTTCACTCGTAGTTTGGATTTTTTAAAATTTCTCCCTCTATCTTCCTGAAGCAAGTGTATTTTTCAGTTTAGTGATATTTACATCTGACTTTTTAAAACTTAGATATTTATTCTGTTAAGCCTTTGTGAGCATTAAGAGAAGCTTGGGTTACATTAGATGACTTTTTTAATGTGGAAATACATTTTGATTTAGTAACGTGCATATTATAAACTAAGTTTCACCGTGGATTATTAGTCACCATCTTGTATAACCATGAGGAGCATAAACAAGATCCAGTGTTCGTTTTCTACTGTGGTGGTGGTGGCGGTCAGTCAGGAAATTTATCATAATGCATAATGTCTATTGATGTTAATCTGCTGGCCAATTGTTTATAACATGATTTGTCTTCAGTTGAAGGGGGAGTGGGAAGAATAATTTGGAAAATCGTAAAACAATTGACAGTTGGATAACAAAATGGTAGATATGAATAGTTTAATGTCTAGGTAGTTACTGTAAGCAAAACCTCTTGAAAAGTGTGAACATATCCAAAACCCCTCGGTCTACATACTAACCTGACACAAGTCTTGTTCACTGCTCAGGGACCGACATGGACCTCTGTTCTGACAATCGATTGTTTTAAAATTCTCATATTTGTTTTCTAATTCTCTTTTTCTCCTCTTTCTTCTCCCACCACACGCCACACATTGGGAATAACGAATGCAGTAGATGGGGTTAAAGGAGGTGCATGTGAATCTCTGTCTCGCCGGGAAAGACTGCTGGGGTCCCTGGATGGATGTGAAAGGGGTACGGACCCCCTTCATCTCTTGCGCTTGCACGGGAAATACCCGAGGAGGGGGTGGTTTGGATTGGGATGAGTGAACCAACGATTTGTGGAGAGAACAGTCTCTGGAAGGTGGGAAAAGCACGGGCATACAAAAATGTGACTGGTGGTTGGATCACGTTGAAGGTGGTGGAAATGTCGGAGAATGATGTCTAAGATGCAGTGGCTGTCGGGGTGAAAGATAAAGACAAAGAAGGCAACTCCGTCTTTGTTCCATCAGGAGGGGGGGGGGGGGTGAGAGTAATACTGTGGGACACATAGGGGTGAGGCATGTTTACATGAAAGCAAGGGGAAACCACTTTTACTAAAAGAGGATGTATCAGATGTCCTAGAATGGAAAGCCTCATCTTGGGATCATATGCGGCAGAGACGGAGAATTTGAGAGTAAGGGTTAGTGTCTTTGCAAAAGGCAGGGTGGGAGAAGGTATAGTTCACATAACAATGGAAGTCGGTGGATTTGTTAGTAGACATCAGTTGATGGTCTGTCCTCTGATGGAGATAGAAAGATCAAGGTGAGAGAGATGTCAAAGATGGCCCAAGTGAATTTGAGGGCAGGGTGGAAGTTAGTGGTGGAATTAATGAAATCTGCATGAATGCAATGTGTGTAAGACCAATGAATGGTGTAGGTATTGAGCTGTCTTCCAGAGTGGAAGGACAGGGATTGCTGTGGCCCATGCGAGTCCCCATGGCTACACCTTTAACTTGAAGAAAGTGAGAGGTGTCCAAAGAGAAGTTGTTGAGGTTAAGGATAAGTTCTGCCAGGCGGAGGAGAATGTTAGTAGAGGGGAGACACAAAATGCTGGAGTAACTCAGCGGGACAGGCAGCATCTCTGGAGAGAAAGAATGAGTGAAGTTTCGGGTCGGGACCTTCAGACTGATTAGTAGAGGGAAACTGATTTGGTCTCTGTTCAAGGAAGAACTGGAGGGCCTTGAGACCTTCCTGTTGGGGGATTGTAGTTTATCCACCAACTCCCTCTAATGCACACACACGCTTGTAAAGTAACCTTCTTTAACTTAAACTCTAATGTCTGGTACCGCCTCGTCTGAACGATCTGCTGAATAAATCAGCTGGAGTTCCACTCTGGAAGACAGCTCAATACCTGCACCATTCATTGGGCTCTACACACATCAATGAATTTGTGATGATGACTGATTGAAGTAGCATTTTATAGATCAGTGAATGTGAATAAAGTTGTCTATCAATGCATGCTGGTCTTTGAATCCTATCAAATGAACATCAAGTACATTTACACCATTCTGTTTATTACATCACGTAGTCTTAAACATGTTAGACAAAATGCTGGAGTAACTCAGCTGGACAGGCAGCATTTCTGGATAGAAAGCATGTTGCTGCATATCAAAGTATTTGGGATCTTGTTTAATATGGTATGCCACATGAAAAATTCTTATAATGCACAAAATGTTTTCAAGTAATTGAGATAGGATGAACATGCTTTCTTTCAATGGTGGTATCTATTCTTGAGTAGAGTTTAGCTGAATATTGCAACTTCCAACAGAACTTTGCTTAAAGAGTCACACAACAGGGAAGTGAATATGAGACTCTTTTTTAAGAAGGAACTGCTGATGCTGGAAAATCGAAGGTACACAAAAATGCTGGAGAAACTCAGCGGGTGCAGCAGCATCTATGGAGCGAAGGAAATAGGCAACGTTTCGGGCCGAAACGTTGCCTATTTCCTTCGCTCCATAGATGCTGCTGCACCCGCTGAGTTTCTCCAGCATTTTTGTGTACCATGAAATTCTGATGACATTTATTAAAGAGATTATTATTTCTTGGCAATTTAAAAAAAACTTGCAGTAGCTTGTTCATAGAATTGGCCGTACCAAAATACCATTTGGCAGAGCTTCGTGCAAAATCAATGAGGCACCATTAACAAACATTTGTAGTCAGCATGAAACATTATAAACAGTCAGATAGGTTCTTTAAACTATTTAAATGCTGAAGATTTGTTTAAGAATAGTGCACAATATCAGTGCTGTAGAATAATAATTAAGACCCTGCCCAACTTGCTTCAAAAAATCATGGTTGTGCTGTGATTCAAGGCAGATAAAATCATAGATCAGTAAAATTGGCTTTTTATTCATCATGGTATATGTAAAAGTCAGTAGGCATATCGTTGAGGAAGATGGACACAAAGTGCTGGAGTAACTCTGCAGGTCAGGCAGCATATCTGGAGATCAAGGAGGGGTGATGTTTCGGGTCAGGTCCCGTCTTCAGAATAGAGCCTGAACCCTTCTCGAGGACCCCTCTCGTGTTGTGAGGGTCCTGACCTGAAACGTCACCCATCCTTTTTCACCAAAGATGCAGCCTGACCTGCTGAGTCACTCCAGCACTGTGTCTTATCTGTGGAATAAACCAGCTTCTGCAGTTTCTTGTTGCCACATATAGTTGAGGAAGATAGTTGAGGCAGCACGGTGGCGCAGAGGTAGAGTTGCTGCCTTACAGCGCTTGTAGCGCCGGAGACCCAGGTTCGATCCCGACTATGGGTGCTGTCTGTACGGAGTTTGTACGTGTCCGCGTGGGTTTTCTCCGAGGTCTTCAGTTTCCTCCCATACTCCAAAAAACGTACAGGCTTGCAGGTTAATTAGATTGGTATGTGTAAAATAGTCCCTATTGTGATAATGTGATCGTGATAATGTGCGGGGATCGCTGGTCAGTGCGGACTCGGTGGGCCCATGGGCCTAATTCCGTGCTGTATCTCTAAACTAAAAGACAGCTTCATTTTTTATATTTTTATACTCTTCTAACAGCTTTTTATACTCTTTTGAAACACTTTATCGCTGTTAACAGTGATGTTGTAAATTTTGATCACCAGCTGTTGCCTCAATCATCAATCATACATTTTTCAGTGAGAATCAGGATTTGAGTGGAGCATACTTATCACGGCTGGTTTCGACAAGTGGGGATTTGATAATGTGGGAGGTTGCTTCATTTTCATTCACACTTAGGCTGAAGATATTTGGCTTATTTTAGTCCTAGAGTCGGGTTCAACCAGTCTGAAATCTTCTCCCACTGCAGGGGTGAACTGACTAAGGAATGTCTGCGGCATCATATCCACTATTATTGCCTATGGATTATTAACACTAACCTGGTGTGCTCATTCTTGCTACCCCATCATTTCTTACCAAACAACCATGCTCTTAATTTTTCCAGAACTGTGGTTGCTCTTTTAAGTACTTCTTGGCAATGTAACCTGGTCATCCTATTTTTGCGGCTAACCAGTGGTTTGCATTTTGCAGTGTAGCCTCTGTATTTATGTTCATGAAGTCTTCTGCGGACAGTGGTCATTGACAAATCCACACCTGACCCCTGAAGAGTGTTTCTGATCTGTCGGACAGGTGTTTGGGGATTTTTCTTTGTTATAGTGAGAATTCTTCTGTCATCAGCTGTGGAGGTCTTCCTTGGCCTGCTAGTCTCTTTGCAATTAGTAAGCCCACCAGTGCTCTCAATTGTTCTTAATGATGTTCCAAACAGTTGATTTTGGTAAGCCTAAGTTTTGGCTGATGTCTCTTAACAGTTTTATTCTTGTTTCTCAGTCTCATAATGGCTTCTTGGACTTTCATTGGCACAACTTTTGGTCCTCGTGTTGATATACAGCAATAAAAGTTTCCAAAGGTGATGGAAAGACTGGGGGGGAAAGGCTAGGTGCTGAGAGCTCTCTTATACCTGCATTAAGGAGGCATTTAAACACACCTGACCAATTAGTGAAGCCATGTGGCCCAAACATTATGGTGCCCTGAAATGAGGGGACTGTGTATAAACACAGTTGTAATTTCTACATCGTTAAACCAATATGTATAAAAATACCCTTTAATAAAATCTGACAATGTGCACTTTAACGACATGTGATTTTTTTCTATTACAAATCTCAAATTGTGGAGTACGGAGGCAAATAAATAAATAAATGATGGGTCTTTGTCCCAAACATTATGGAGGGCACTGAATGCTTCTTTCCCGATCTATTCCGGATTTGTAAGGAATTTGGGCTGTTTTAGTAATTCGGGGGTTTGCTGCAGCCTACGATAGACAGAGCTGGTGGCCTGACTATCTTTTCTTTTAGTTATAAATTTCTTGTAATTTTCTAACTATATTTCCTTCATGATTAAAATGCGGTGATTTTTTTTCCAACCTATTGCACGCTTTACCCAATCTCCCATCTCTGCATGCAGGTAGGAATCATTTAGGAATCACTGATCCCTATCATGGCTAATGGCGCTATTGAGAACGCTTATCAGATTTGCATTGCACTGCCAGTGGACAATGTATGTAAACTGTCAGTATGTCATGGATATTCATGAGAGCCAGCATTTCTCATTACCGCAATGAATGGAAAATATTAGTTGCTGTCGTTTTAGGTGAAGGATTTTAGCACCACCTGACAGCTGTTGTTTTCTGTTGGCAGATGTTTTCGGATCTCTACAGGAATGTGTAAGATGGTCACAATCTTACAAATTCCTGGATACTCAGATTCACAGGCCCAGATTCATGGAAACAATCCTAAACAATGTTTTTTCAAGAACATTAAATTTGCAATTTAAATAACAAATGAATAATTATTTTATTTTGGGGTAGTTCACTCCTCATCGCTCAATCAAGTGCAGTTTGGGACTGAACTGAAACAAATACCATGTACATTATTTTTTTTTAATCTCTAGTCATTGTACTTTGATTCAGTTATTGATACAAGTTGATTTTACAGGCAGGTTTTTATTAAATATCTAATTTCTGTATATCATGTATAGGCAACTGTTGAAATTCATAGCAGTATTGGTGAACAAAATAATCAAAACTTTCTGTGGATAGCATTTATTATTCGTTCCAGATCTGCCTTTACATGTATTTCATCCCTTCAATTACTCTTTTCTCATCTCGGAGCTCAACAATACAGAAGTATCCTATAGCCTATTTGATTAAAATGTTCGTTCTAACCTTCAGTACTATTTCTGAAATTAATCAGCTCCTTTTGTACGTTATATTTGCAGATAGCTAGTATAAATTATAATCCCTGGTCACTGAGGCAATGTTAATGCCTATTTTATACAATGGCATGAATTGAAGAAAAGGCTGTTCTGAAATGTCACTACTTGCTGGGTTTAATAAAAGGTGTGTGCTGAACATTTTTTATTTGTGGTGCAAACATAAATAAAATGTTCAGTGCTTTTAAGACGGACTGGATTTTCTGAAGTAGTGTCCCGAGTGAAGCAGGTTGGAGATCACCTATAGACTGAAAATTCACAGGAACAACTCCTTCCCCTCTATAATCAGACAATTGAAGGATGTTCCCCCAATCTGCATCGTTGCAGCCTTTGCACTTTAAAAAAGAAAATCTGCACTTTCTTTGTAACTGCACTCTGTTTAAATTTTCTCTTTACCCTACCTGTGGTACTTGTGTATGGTTTGATTGTACTCGTGTGAGGTATGATTTGCCTTAAGTTTTTCATTGTATCTTTTACATGTGACAACCAATATTAAAATTAAAACAGAAGCAAAGTTGGATGAGTGTCCACAGCACTCAACCAAAGGTATCAATTAGGAGATTCCTCCTGTTCAAACTGTTTGGCTGATATGGGGAAACTTTGAAATGTGAATCAACTTTGTAATAGCTTGTCACTCGTGAGAAATTGAATTTTTTGTTCTGTTTACCCGGAAGGTTAAAAATAAAAATAGAAAAATCCTCTCACCCCAGGGGTCAACTGTTGCACTGACTCTGGGTTTTCTTTGGATACAGAAAAAGTAAAACTGCACTCATTACTCCGAATGTGGTTTCGTTGAAGCCCTGAGCAATTTAATTAAAATATTTTTAACACAATATTTTTAAAGCTTCCCGATTAATTTTCTGCACTTAGTCGACACATTTCTGGATTAAAATTAAAATTTAATTAGTTCAGTTTGTAGATACTTTATGTTTAATGTTATTTTAAATTATTTTAAATAAAGTATGTTGACAATTTTAATAATAATAATAAATTTTATGTGTGGGCGCCTTTCAAAAGTCTCAAGGACACCTTACAGTATTTAACAAGAGTAAAAAACATATAATCGGAGTAAAATAAATAATAAAGACATCACCAATACACAAATTAAAGACAGAATTCGATCCAAAGACAAAAAAAATCAAAAACACAATGTGAAGAGAGAGCAGCGGCAGCTAAACCGCGCCAGCGTACACTCTCCCTTCCGACAGCCATCTTGGACACAAACTAAAATAATCACTTACACACAAAAATCATCCCCCCACAATGGTTACCACTGTGATTTTGATATTTAGCAGTTTAAAAACTGCTGTTAATAACTCAATTGTTGTTTGACCTTTTAGGGAATTATTTTGCAAGCCATTTCTTCATGGGTGGTGAGAAGTTTGATACGCCACACCCCGAGGGTTACCTTTTTGGTGAGAACATGGACTTGAATTTCCTGGGAAATCGCCCTGTGCAGGTATCATACAATCAATAATAACCATTCAACTATTGTAAAATAAGCTTGCATTGTACTGAATCAATAATTCACTGCCTTTGCAAGAAAATATGTTGTAGATTGCCCGACCAACCACCATGAAATTTAATGTGTAGGAAGGAACTGCGGATGCTGGTTTACACCGAAGATAGACACAAAATGCTGGATGGGAATCAATGACGTTTTGGGTCGAGACCCTTCTTAAGGTTTGAGGAAGCGTCTCAACCTGAAACATCACCCATTCCTTCTAACCAGAGATGCTGCCTGTCCCGCTGAGTTACTCCAGCACTTTGTGTCTATCTTCACACAGTTTAACACAGTTCTAATTTCACAAAGAACACAAGTGGACACAGGTATAACCAACCATCGAGCTGAGGTTGCATAATGTCTTCACGATGACAAAACTTTTTGTGAGGTGCTACATTGCTTGGTCAGACCACCTGTCAGGCAGTAAGAACCAGTTGAGAAAAGATTTTGTGTGTGAGAATTGATATGGTTGACAAATAAGCTTTTGTTTGCACAATAATCTGGTTTATTATGAGTGGCTTTTATAATTGATAATTTGGCTTCCTGAAAAAGAACAATGGACGTAATGCTGTGGCTTTAAGGTGTTGATCAGACGATATTTGGAGTATTGTGAACAGTTTTGCGCCCCATCGTTGAGGAGGGGTATGCTGGAGTTGGAGAGATTCCAGAGGAGGTTTACGAAAATTATCCCGGGGCTGAGTGGGCCTGTACTCATTGGAGTTTAGAAGGATGACGGGGAACCTCATTGAAACTTACTAAATAATGAAAGGCCTGGATAGAGTGGGTGGGGAGAGGATGCTTCCGCAAATGGGAGTGTCTCGGCCTAGAGGGCACAGGGTAAGAATTAAAGGACATACTTTTAGAACGGAGATGAGGAGGAATTTCTTTAGTTGGAGGGTGGAGAATTTGTGGAAGCCATTTCATTGGGTATTTTTAAAGGTTCTTAATTTTACAAGGGTGTCAAAGGTTATGGGGAAAGAACAGGGGAATGGCTCTGATGGCTGAGTTGGCTCGACGGGCCTAATGGCCTAATTCTGCTCTGATGACGTATGAACATGAATTCAGAGTGGAAGGATTGTCATGTGAATCCTTGTGTTGTGGATACAAGTGTGTAGTATCTGAAAGATAACCAGTGTCACACAATGGTCTTTGTTATGTTCGTTTTCATTGCATTGCAGATACTTTTAGCAGCCTATTTGTAGCTTTGGTCACATGCCACATGTTTGCAATCAATTGCCATGGAGCAATGTTGGCAAACTCACAGTGTAACTCAGTGAAGAATGTGGCTTCTATGTGTATTTTCAGATAACAAAAAAAAAGCAGTATCACGAATCCAGTTTGGTTCGGATACTTCCGATACTTTTCCATCTGTGATTTGTCTTATGAAATATATAATCTGAATCATTTGGAACAAATTAGAGATTTGTAGAATAAAATAAAAACTGATCAAAGGCGATTGGCCTCTAAAATTTATCAGAAAACTAAATGCTGTAACTCATTAAAAAAAATACAGAGATGTTCTCAACAAGTCTGAAGGATCTTCAACCTGAAATGTGAACTTTGTGTTGAGAACAATTAATAAAGTTCAGATTATTAGACAAGCAGTCGTCATCATTGTTAACTTTCAGTGGAATTGACATAAATTGATGATGTTCTGTAAGATATTGTAAAGATTTGTTCTAAAGAGATGAATCCTCCCTTGTACGTTACTGTTAATTTCCCAAGTAAAAATTTTGTTATATCTAATCATACTTGATTCCAATGGTTTTTGTTTAAATTTGATTTTTCCACGAATGTTTTATGTGTCATTCTTAATTGTCACTATGTCATGTTGTCACTTGCAAGCGGAGCACCAAGGCAAATTCCTTGTATGTGAACATGGCCGATAAATTTATTCACTCATAAACTTATCAATTAACAAATTAATTAATTAATTAACTTTGGGTGACAGGTTTTGGTAGCTGTTGAACGGGTGCAGATTTTTACATGAGATCCATATACAGGCACCTTTCACATAAGTCATTGACCAGCAGTTGGGAGTTAGATTTAACAGTTAGACCACTCGGCCTAGAATGTTGTGGCCAATTATTTGACAACTGACCTAATTAACATCACACTGACCAGGATAGACATAAAATGCTGGAATAACTCAGCGGGACAGGCAGCATCTTTGGATAGAAGGAATGGGTGACGTTTCGGGTCGAGTCCCCTCTTCAGATAGACACAAAATGCTGGAGTAACTCAGTGGGACAGGCAGCATCTCTGGATAGAAGGAATGGGTGACGTTTAGGGTCGAGTCCCCTCTTCAGCTGACACGAAACATCACCCATATCTTCTATCCAGAGATGCTGCCTGTCCCTCTGAGTTACTCCAGCATTTTGTATCCATCTTTGGTGTAAACCAACACCTGCAGTTGCTTCCTACACTGACCAGGATGTGTACTTATAGCTTCCAAATTTGTGTTATGCTGTTACAGCCCCTTTAGGTTTGTAGACTGCAGATGGACCCCATTCAGCCAGTTGTCCTTTCCTCATAATAGTTGGAAATATTATGACTATTTATTGATAAAAATAAAAATAAAATTGATAGTGAATTCATGTTTAGCACTGGGGACTCAAACCACGTTGGACATTGTTTTTAGCAAGAGGGAGAACATGACCACATATTTATTTTATAGAGCATGGAAAGGGTCTTTTAGACCATCAAGTCTATGCCAACCATCGATCACCCACTCCCTATACACTGGGGGCAATTTATAGAGGCAAATTAACTTACAAACCCTCACGACTTTGGGATGTGGGTGGGAACTAGAGCATCCAGTGGAAACCCACGCAGTCCCAAGGAGAATGAGCAAACTCCATGCGAACATGTCTGGATTGAATCTGGGTATCTGGTGCCGTGAGGCAGCGGCTCCAGCAGCTACACCACTTTGCCAACCCTGGCTCAGTTCCAAGTACATTTTCCATCTCGGACATTTGAGCAGAATGTCTCATCTGACCTTCTAGTGTGTGGATCAGGTTTGCTAAACCCTTAAATGTACCCTTAAATTATATTATGACCAATCATTTGGTCATTTACAAGATTGTGATATAGTTCTCTGTGTAGATTGGGTGCTGTGTCTTTATACACGTATGTCTTTTATTTCAAGTATTTTGAGGCATCGAAGATTCTAGAAATGCGTGTTTAACTTTCATTCCACAAAATAGCAGAGCAACGTTATTTGCAGAATTTATGCAGTGTGACTTTACAAAAGTATTGTAATATCTCAGTTCCATTAGATGCAGTGAAACAGTAATATTAAACACATCAAGCTCTGAAACTGTTTATATTTGGGACAAAGACAGTGTTACATATTACATCAGAAATGGTAACAAACGCTTTACATGCTAATGCTCAAACTCAATGGTTCAATGGTGCTTTATGGTCATGTGTGCATTGTACAGTGAAATTCTTTTTGCATTGATCACACATACACGAGTTGCCATATTTTGGCACCATTTACAAAAAGTCTGAATTTTGCTTTGCCTCAACCACAATGGAAAGGCTGCTGAATCGATCTAAAAACTGAATATGAATAACTCTGCTGTACTCTGTGTTTACCCAATTCGGCCTCACCCAGTAAAGACTTGAACACCAATTCTAGTTATTTGCACTGCCTGGAAATTTACGCCTTGCTTTGAGTTAAGTCATGTATGTATACACAATATTTGGCAGAGTATCTTGGTTGAGTGGTGGGATAGTTGTTTACGGCTTTAGATTTTGAACAAATTCTTAACTGTGTAAAATGTGTTCATCTTTTTGAGTGATTTCCTATGCAAAGTTATGATTTTTAGAGATTTTGTAGGTTTATACTGTAAGGAAGGAATAGTACTTGTACTGAACTGTTTGCAAAAAAGAATTTCACTGTTCCTCGGTACATGTGACAATAATGTATCATTGAACCCATTCAATCATGTCTGTGCTGGTTCTTAAATAATCCAATTAGTCCCACTCCCTTGCCGTTTCAACATAATGAATCAGATTTTTCCCTTTTCAAATATTTGTCCATTCCTGTTTTGAAAGCTGCAATTAATTCCGCAATTAATTTTCCCCCAGCAGCTGTACCAGCCATTACTGCAGCCTTATCTACATGTGGTAATAATTTTTGAACTGATAATCTTGTGTCATTGCATAGAATGGATGAATCCAAATTTTTGAGTAACATGCTGAGAGCTCCTTTTTGTTCAGAGTAATGTGGTTCATAAGACATAGCAGCAGAATTAGGTCATTTGGTGCATAGTGTCTACTTCACCATTCTATCACAGCTGATCTGTCTTTTCCTCTTAACCCCATTCTCCTTCCTTCTTCCCGTAACCTTTGACACCCTTACTAATCAAGGACCTATCAAAATCCAATTTAAAAATACCCAAAGACTTGGCCACCACAGCCATCTGTGGCAATTAATTCCACAGATTCACCACCCTCCAGCTAAAGAAAGTCTTGCTCGTCTCGTTTCTAAAGGTACGTCCTTTTATTTTGAGGCTGTACCATCTGGTCCTCGACACTCCCACTAATGGAAACATCTTCTCCACATTTAGTCTATCCAGGGCTTTCAATATTCGATAACTTTAAATGAGATCCCCCCTCATCCGCCTAAACCCCAGCGAGCACTGGCCCAAAGCCGTTAAATGCTGATAACCCACCAGATGTTGATAGAGAGTGTAAAAATTCAACAGGTAAATGTACAGCCTCGTCAAAATCAATTTTATTCGTCACATGCACCCGAAGGTGCAGTGAAATGAATTTGCCAGCAGCGATACACTTAAAAAGAACACACAATACACAGTAGAATTTAACACAAACATCCACCACAGCATTCTTCACTGTGGTGGAAGGCAACAAAATTCAGTCAGTCCTCCTTTTATTCATCCATGGTCGGGGTCATAAACTCTCCGTGGTCACCGCTACAGACGGCCCGATGTACAGGTCCTCTCGTCGGGATGATCAAACCTCTGACGTCAGGACGGCCAAACACACTCTGTGCTTGGAGTGCCCGAATCGGCACTTTCCTACCGGAGACCGCAGCTTCAGGATGTTATAGGCCGCAGGCCGGCGGTCCGAGCTCGCCATGCCCACGGCTAGAAGCTCCGCAGACCACAGCCCCATCATGCCAAAGTCAACCAGGCCAGCGATCGGTGCACTCCTCTCTGTCGACCCCCGGCAAGAGTTTATCCACTCCGCAATGGAAAATTCCACGCTGCGCCCGCTGCTGAAGCCCTGGGCCCGACTCCGGGAAAGGCCGCACCTTGCTGTTAGGCCGCGAGGGAGGCGACATGGAAAAAGTCGACTCGCCGTGCCCCCAGCGTCATCCATGTCTGTCATGCTGTCAATACTGTACAGGTTGTCCAAATGTAATTCTTCATTCAAAGCTTGCATTGCGTTAATTTTTGGTGCGAGCGTTGCTCTTTTAGGCAATCATTTGTAACCCTTTCCTTCTCTCCAGAGGTGCTGCCTGTCCTACTAAGCTTTTTGTGTCTATCTTCGTAATTCATATCTTGTGTCTATGTTCATAATAATGTTGAGTGAAATTTGGGCAAACAGCTTGTATCAGATTATAAAGTAATGTAACAAATTTTTCTGAAAATTATTAAATTGTTAAATTGTCAAGTTTTTAAAATCAAAACATTCCTCAAAAAGGTTTCAACCAAAATCTCAGCAATTTTAAAGAGGTTCACTTGGGGCTATGGAAAGATTCCTTTTAGAAAAATAATGCAGAGCACACCCTTGAACGAAAATTGCATGCAAGAATTTTAGATTTCTAGAAAATTAACAGTGCTGGAGTAACTCAGCAGGTCTTTGGGGAACATGGTGGATCTGTGCGGATTTTGGTTGGTGCCTCATTCAGATTGATTTTGGTGGGGCTAGGGGACGGTGGGGAAGAAAGCACGAAGAGAGGAGGGGCAGGACAAAGTCTGGTAAGCAATGGTGAAAAGAGGTGAAGACGGTTTTTGATAGGCAGGGGTCGGACAAAGGCCAGAGATGAAAAGATGGGTGTGGGCCAAAAGGATCGAGAGTTGCAAATTGAGGGGAGGGGGATGGTGGGTTGTTGGGTTGTTGTCAACTAAAGTGGGAGAATTCAATGCTCATACCATTGGGTTGTAAGCTACCAAAGCGGATTATGAGGTGTTATTCCTCCAGATTGCATGTGGCGTGACTCTGGCAATGGAGGAGGCCCAGGACAGAAAGGTCAACATGCGTAAGAAGGAACTGCAGATGCTGGTTTAAACCGAAGATACACACGCACACTAGCCACTCCCCACTCAGACGGGGGGTGAGAGGGGGGTAGAGAGAGACGGGGTGGGGAGAGGGGAGAAACTGCTTTCCTGTGTGATAAATAACCTTTAATAATTGCAATTGAACATCAGCCACACCATGGCAACAGCCTCTTTGTTACACATTATGTATGTTAAATGCTGCTTTTGTTTTGTACTTGCTAACTGTTCCACAAAGCAATAGCAGGTATCCTTTTAATTGTGTTTTTTTCATGTCAACGAATTAAAATTGAAGACAGCAAGATATATTGCCTTTGGACATGCTGCATTTGTGCATTGAAATAACTTTTATTTTCCAATTTTAGTTTCCATATGTGACACCAGCTGCCCACGAGCCGGTGAAGACCTTACGCAGTTTGGTTAATATTCGAAAAGACTCTCTTCGCTTGGTCAGGTAGGTACCCGTACAAATGATTTGGAGAAAATACATTAGTTCAGAAATACAGCTCGGAAACAGGCCCTTCGGCCCACTGAGCCCGCCCTGAACTGCGATCTCCGCACGCTAACACTATCCAACACTAGGGACGATTTTTTAACATTTATATCAAGCTAATTACCCTACAAACATTTATGTCTTTGGAGTGTGGGAGGAAATCGAAGATCTCGGGGAAAACCCACGCAGATCACGGGGAGAAAGTACAAACTCTGTACGGACAAGCACCCGTAGTCAGTATTGAATCCGGGTCTCTGGCACTGTAAGGCAGTAGCTCTACTGCTACGCCACTGTGCGGCCCCACCGACATAATACATTTGCTAACGTTTCCGTTTTGCAGTTTGGTCACACATATTTTGATTATTCTGCATTGTAAAATAAAAAATGTTTATTAAGAAAACTTTCTGTACAGATGGGCTGACTTCCTTCTGAACCAGAGAGATTCCCCACCCTTGTGGAAAATGAAATGGGGAAATTGGGAATAGGTTTAATTAGCTGCAGTATGGATGCCATGGAAAACTCTAAACATAGTCAAAAGGGCGTTATATAAATAAATGGTCATGTCGTCTGTAGCTGACAGCAATTTTTGAACGAGTTTGCAAACGTACAAGCAAACTGCTTGTGTGAAAGTATTCAACTTTGCATGGGCTGGGCACGATTGGACAATGGGTAATGCAAGTAATTACGGGGAGAATGGTGTCGAGAAGGAAAAGTAGATCAGCCATGATCGAATAGAGGAGAGGACTTGATGGGACGAATGATGTCATTCTGCTCCTATATCTTATGATCTTAGCATCTCGGTGGGTCGAGCAGCATTTCCGGAAGTGGTGGCGCTGTTGACAGCTGCGGCTCGCATGCAGTCCGTCTGTTTTTACTTTTTTTGTTGTTTTCTTTTGTCTTGTTTTAGTTAAATTTTAGTTTAATAGGTTGTGTATATGTGTGGGGGGGGGGGGTGAAACATGTTTTTTTGTCTCTTCCTTTGGGGGAATGCGACTCTTCTTGTCGTATCCCCTTCTCTGCCTCCGTCTGCGCTGAGGCCTAATGGCGGAGCTGGCGTCCTCCAACTGCGACCGTCCTCTAGGCTCCGGAGGCAGAGCCAGCCAGGACTTACCAACGCGAGGCTGGCCGAATTCGGAGCTGTGGCGGCATTCCGGTAGCAGTGGCCCGGCTTCGGGGCTGAGGCGGCGTTCTGGCAGCGCCGACTTGAATTCGGGGCTCGGCCGCGGGCCCAGTGGACTACATCGTCGGGAGCTCGCAGGTCACAGGTTGGTGACCTGTTCTCCGGAGCTCCCACAACTACAGCTGCGTCCGCTGGACTGGAGGGCGGCATCTTCGGCAGCTTCTACCACCCCGGGCCACGGAGCTTAAACCGGCACGTTCGCGGAGCTCGGACCTACTCACCATCGTCCGGCGGGGTCACAACAACGGAAGCCTGGATCGCCTCAGCGCAGAGGGAGAACAAGGAGGGAAGAGACAGAGACTTTAAGACTTTTGCCTCCATCACAGTGAGGAGGTAAACTCACTGTGGTGGATGTTAATTTGTGTTTATTGTATGTTTTGTTATTTATTATTATATGTATGACTACAGGCAACGAAATTTCATTCAGACTGAAAGCTCTGAATGACAATAAAGGAATCTAATTTGAATTTGAATTGAATTGATTTTATTAGGGACAGTGCATATTAATAAACATTTGCATGTAATATGCAAGATTGTAGCCAGTAGCTAATTTCCATCTTTAGTCCCAACACAAGGTAAACACATCCCAAACAAGGTAAAAACAAAAGACAAAAACAAAAACAAAACAAACAATAAAGTAAAAAAGTAGCAATAAAAGAGTACCATATGATAATTTTAAGGTAGATTATGATTGCAATTTTGATTTTGCAGTAACCATGTTTTTAGATGTTTGGTAAATGAGGTAAGGGTTGGCAGATCCCGTATTAATCTAATCTGTGTGGTGGGAAGAAACATCAAAACTTATATCAGGATTAAAATGTGCTCTTTCCTTTTGTGCTCCACCTTGGGCGTTGTTTCTTCGATTATATCTGTAAAAATATTTAATAGCTTTGAAATCCTTGCACAGTTCTTCCCTTTCCATTTGTATCACTATTTTGTATCTCTTTGTTTCTCTTTACATTTTGCTTTCTACTCCTGCGGGTTTTTGTTTTGTCCTTGTATAAGCTTTTTTAATTTAATATTGTGTCTTACCTTATTTATTGACTGGTTGTTTGTTGCTGAAGTGGAGTCTGTTGTTTAGGTTTTGTGTTCTACAGATAACTTCTTGAACATTTTGTACTGCTAATGTTTGCGGTTTTTTAATTGACACCACAACTTAGTTTGCTTCAGGGAGTTTGCCTTATTTAACTTGGAAACGTTGCAACTCTGAGCTTAAAGCAGCTCCCTGAAAGTGGGACTTCCCTGAAACCTTCCCCTCAGCTAACAATGTACCATTCTACATTTCCTTGATCATCGTCTGTTTTGATCTGTCGTTTTCACACCTTACCCATACATATCTCTCGTCTCCCTCTCCCCTGAGACTGAAGGTATGCTGAAGGGTCTCAACCTGAAACGTCACCCATTCCTTCTCTCCAGAGATGCTGCCTGTCTCATTGAGTTACACCAGCATTTTGTGTCCATCTTCCCTGAAAGTGAGCTCCCTCAATTTCATCGAGCCTTTCATAGCTCCCTGAAATTGGCAACTCAATACATAGAGTGGTATAGATGGTGCATGGCATGCCGTCTTCATATGTCAGGGCATTGAGTATAAGAGTCAGTCATGTTGCAGCTTTTATATTACTTTGGCTAGGCCACATTTGGAGCATTGTGTGGATTTCTGGATGCCCCATTACAGATAGGAAGTGGAGGCTTGGAGAGGACGCAGAAGAGGTTTACCAGAATGCTGCCTGGAATAAAAGGTATTAGTTGGAAGAGGAAGGTTGAGAACCCACAATCCTGTTTACAATCAATGGGACGATGGTGGAGAGAGTCAAAAACTTCAAATTCCTGGGTGTGCATATTTCCAACGATCTTTCCTGGACCCAGCACACTGATGCAATCATAATGAAAGCACATCAGTGCTTCTACTTCCTGAGAAGATTACAGAGAATCGGTATGTCAAAGAGGATTCTCTTGAACTTCTACAGGTGCACAGTAGAGAGCATACTGACTGGTTGCATCGTGGCCTGGTTCGGCAACTTAAACGTTCAGGAGCGGAAAAGACTACAAAAAGTTGTGAACACTGTCCAGTCCATCACCGGCTCTGACCACCCCACCATGGAAGGGATTTATCGGAGTCACTGCCTCAAAAAGGCAGCCAACATCACCCTGGCCACACACTCATCTGAGAGGGGCAAAGTTTAAAAGAGATATGCGGGGCAGTTTTTTTGTTTTTTTACACAGAGCGGCGGGTGTTTGGAACATGCTGCAAGGGTTGGTGGTGGAGGCAGATATAACAATGGCATTTAAGAAACTTTTAGACATGCAGGGAATGGAAGGAAGTGGATTACGTACAGGCAGAGGGGATTGGGGTAATTTGACATCATGTTCGGCGTGGACTGAAGAGCCTATTCCTGTGCTATACCGTTCTATGTTCTAGTACCAATGGCTGGGGAACATCGTTTGATAAACAATCATTTGCCACGACCCGTCTCCTTGACTCTGATCCATTTTTCTACATATGCTGCCACACTAGCTTGTATTCTATGGGTATCTGTCTTGATTACAACACTATTAAGGGACACCTTGCCAAAGGTCTTTTGAAAGTACATATCAACTGCATTGACCTCACTTTTAACTCATTAAAACAGAATCAAGTTAATTAAATATGTTTTGCCCTTTATTGAATTCATGCAGGCTTTCGCTAATTAATCCATGAGTTCAAGTAATTAGTTAGTCTGCCTCTGATTATTCTTTCTAAACCTCCCCACCAATCTGATTAAACTTGCTGTGTAAAACTACTGCATTTATTCTCGTTCAATGTTTAAACAATTGTGTAGCATTTGTAGTACTGGAAAATACTATACATTTTCATTCTTTCTTCCCTCAGCAGCTTAAGACTTATCCACCAAGTGTAGCTAACATTTATAGAATTTTTTCAATTATCATTTTTATCCGTCCTGTATTTTATCTGCATCTTCCTTTGAGACTCCAGCAGCATTGACCTCCTTGTTAATATCTTCCTCAGTAAGTCCTGATGCAGGACCTTGATCTAAAACATCACAATTCTTTACCTTCCACCAGCTGAGTTCACCCAGCAGTGTTTCTTTTGCTCCAGAATACAGCATCTGCTGTCTCTTGTGCCTTGATCTTCCATGGTAATGTGCATGTAAAGATCTAAAGATGAAGGGTAAAGGTGGAAATGTACAATTAGATCACTGATCAGCTTTAATCTAACTGAATGGTTGAGAATCTAAGCAATCTATTATTTTGCGTGTGTTCCATTACCGTTTGACAGCATCACTAACTTATTTGTAAATATCAATGTCTTGGACGCGAGTGTACAGAATGTATTTTCAAATTTGGTGGCACCTTTCCAACTTGTGTTTTCTACAGGGTAATAAGTGTGTGGGTATGTTTCCCTCCTAGAAGTGTACCGTTCCAACTTGGGGGGGAAATACCCGAATTTGATCTTGATTTCGGCTGCTGTCTGCATGGAGTTTGTACTTTCTCCCTGTGGTGACGTGGGTTTTCTTCGGGTGCTCCGGTCTCCTCGCGCACTCCAAATACGTGCGGGTTTGTCGGTTAATTGGCGTCTGTAAATTGTCCCTAATGTGTAGGGTAGAACTAGTGTAAGAGTGGCAGTTCGGCACCGTGGACTCGGTGGGCCAAAGGACTGTTTCCAAGCTGAATCACTAAACTAAACTATGTATTATGCCAGAAATGTCCAGATCCTGTGTATGAATAAAAGTATACATTTATTTTACTCATAGATACAAGGATGAAGCTGACGATTCTCCTGATGAGAATTCGAAGCCGAAAGTGCTTTACAGTGTGGAATTCACCTTTGATGCCGATGCACGTGTTGCCATAACGATCTACTGCCAGGCAACAGAGGAGTTCCAGAGTGGCATGGCAGTGTAAGTTAATAACTAGCTCTGAATTTTGATTATCAATCAAACAGTTAACCTTACTATATTGTTCAAGAAGGAACAGCAGATGCAGGAAGATGCCTTACTATATTACTATTTTTAGAAAGTTCAAAGTATGCGGGATATAACATTTATATTTCATATTCAGTACCTTGCATTAAATCAAGCAAACGGAATCTTGAACAGATATATATTGTAACCCCACGATGCAGGCAAGTTGTGTTCCCAGAAACCAGTCTAGATGGATTTTATTATTTTTTGAAACCCATGTCCCATGTAATAAGCATTTTTATAGGAAGTTCTTTTCCCTCAACAACAATGTCCCTGTGGCTGTGCTGTCAAGGGGATTCTGATTGCATTGTTGGCAGAAGAGAAAGTGTTATTGTTTTAATAACTAGAAATAGATGTTGTTGATAAAATGTCATTGTATATGTGTCAATAGAAAAAGTTGCCTTTTCAGTTTGCAAAGAAAATCCCTTAAATAGCCCACTACTGTGAAGCAGCAACCTGTAATTGTTGTCCATGGTAAATTAGATCAGATACGTTTTGCAATTGTTTATTTATTTCACAAAATCCACAGGAGCCAATTTTTACTCCAAAATCTCAGTTTTTGGCTAGTTATTTGTGAAGTCCGTAACGATGAATTCCCTGTGCCCCAACTGATGCAACACAGGGTTACACCACACCTAGAATGTGACCCAAGCTTCTTCAGAGTTGTAATTGTTGTTGTTTAGAATTAGACAAGTGGCAACTGAACGTGGTTTTTAAGAGGGAGTTGGGGAGGAGGCGGGGTTCAAGGTGATAATTGTAAATTTATAGCTATAAATCTAAGATGCTATCATCCACGAAACGTGTGCCTGTTAAATCAGTGCAGAAAAAAACTGAGGATTTGGGAGTGGCTGTCTGACAGGGCTGGAGTTGTTAAATGACTGTGGGCTAAACTCATAAATTGACCACAAGTTAATGTGTAACTATCTTGCAGCTTTTTAAATGATGAAATGCTCCCCCATCCAAAATAAATGGACCTAATTCAAGAGTCAAGAGTGTTTTATTGTCATAAATCCCAGATAGAACAATGAAATTCTTACTTGCTGCAGCACAACAGAATATGTAAACAGTACACTGTAAAGGATATGATGTAATTGAAGTATCCATGGGCGATAATACCAAAAATGTGGATAAAGAGGTAATTTCAAGACACCTTGTTGAGGAGGAGAAATTTAGAGAGCGAGAGACATTAGAATATTCCAGAGCTGAAGGCTGTAGGTTTGTTTCAAAAGATTCTATGCAAGAAGGGAATGGTTTGTCTGGCGATGTAATATTCAGAAAGGTGGTGAGGGAATCCAAGAACAACCAGATACATCTGTAGAGCAAAATGTAATGATTATTTTATTATTTCAACATCGATATGTAATTCCTGAGACCATTGATCATTAATTAGCTTTAAAGGCTGGAAGAGTTGAATCTATTCTTGCATTTGATAACCCTACTGCCTTTAGATCAAGGGTTCCCAACCTGGAGTAAATTTACCCCAGGGGATAAATTTCGCTTACCCAGGGGGTAAATTTGTTGATTCTGGATTTGTTAAAAAATGCATTTTAAAATTTCCCTTTAGTCGGTTATTATGGTCGAAGTGTGAACTCAAATAACTGAACAAGACAGGGTGGACATAAATTCACTTTTGAAAAGTTGCCAGTGGGGTAAACGGGACGATAAAGGTCGGGAGCCCCTGCTTTAGATGACCATTACTTTCCATGAATATGTTCTGCTACTAAATCTCTTCAAATCTTGAAATATTCTGCACATGCTTGAAAATGTGCACATATCCACAATGCAGAATTTGCCACTTAAAGAATCTTTTTTTAATACCCTGAAACCCCTCAAACCTCCTCTATCATTTCACAAGTCTGACCTGATCTTGGCATCCATTCCTTTCCTGCTTGTCCCCAAAAATACTCAACTCCTCCACAGTCCAGAAATCTGAATCTCAGCTTTGAATAGAATTCCAAAGATTCCCACAGAAGAAATACTTCCTCGGGTCCTCCTGAAATGGACAACCCATTAATGTGTAGGAAGGAACTACAGATGCTGGTTTAAACCGAAGATAGACACAAAAAGCTGGAGTAACTCAGCAGGGCAGGCATCACCTCTGCAGATAAGGAATGGGTGACGTGTCGGGTTGAGACCTTTCTTCAGACTGCAGTCTCCCTGCCTGTCCTGCTGAGTACTCCAGCTTTTTGTGTCCAACTCATTATTGTGATGGTTTGCACTCTAATTCTGAATTCCTTTATCATGGGATCCCGTTCTCTCAGCATCATCTGAAAAGCTTCATGATTATGAAGCAAACATGCAGATGCTGGCAGCATAAAACAAAAGCAGAAACTGTTGTCAGCAGTCAGCAATAAAATTAAAATGTTTTTAATTTAATGTCAATGGGCTCTGGTTATGAACACCAAAGGCATTTGCAGAATTTGCTGACTTTGCGAGCCAGTGAGTCTGGACCACCAAAGTCATTTTGTCTGCCCAGCCAGTTGGTTGTGCTAGGAGACGTCGTCTAATGAGCTGGGGGTCTGCTTTCTAGCCAAAGACTGCACTGTGGACCTCGTTGGGAATATAGTGTGATCCATGCCTTAGGCATCAATGATCTCAGGGCAGAGGGAGACCTGCCCTCATGCTCCTTGCTGGATAAAATAGACATGTCTTTGCTCTTGTTCAAATATGATTTGACAGACAATTACTTTACCGGCACTAGATGAAGTGGATTTTGAGACGAATCAATAAGAATTTAAATTAAAAATCACTGTAGTTTGCCTATAATTTAGCATTATGGAAAAAAAAACTGCCGAGTGCAAGTTGTAATGCTGATTTCAATAAACAATTATAATTCTTGAAACTCCATGAAACAAGATTAGAAATGCATTCTAGTTATGATAATAGAAAGCATGCAGTGCAGAATATGCTATTGTTTACTGCAAAAGCTTTGAAGCATATCTCATTAGGAAACATTGTTCATATTTTAATGTAGGATTTCCTTGATTTAACCTACCTTTCATCTCTTTTGGCACTTTTGTCAACTGAGTCAACATTCATTTCCGAGGCTGCATTGTGTTAAAGGGCAGTGGGGTGAGTGAGTGGGTGTTGGTTATTATGTTGCCATGAGCACAGGAACAAAAGGAACCGATTAAGAAGTAAACTCCCATCAGCCGCTCCAAACTCACCCATCTAAATGTGTAGAACTCCATTCACTTCAGATCAATCCCAACCTACACCTTGAACCTGTAGACAAGGTTGGTGCTGTTGTAGTCCGGCACTTTGACTACCACATTAACTTGCAAATATCAGCATTCAGACATCACCTCATGCCATCCTCTGGACCTCCAGCGCTTTCAACTTCACTCTGACCACATCTACATCTGTCCCACCCTGGTATCTATCTATCATTTCCATCTGCTCGAAACTCTCAATACATTTCTTTATACCCACCACCACCATATCTGCCCTTGTTCAGTCCCTTCCCACTTGCATGCGGCACGTCAGTAATGCCTTCCGCCAATTCAATAACTTCCAATTCCCTGACTCCAACTGTCTCATCTTTCCCATGGACATCCGGTCTCCATACACCTACAGCTCCCATCAGGAAGGTAACCTAGAGGGTCAGGCAGCTTCAGCAACAGTCCAACAGCGGAAATTGGAGGAACAGCACCTCATATTCCGTCTGGGGACCTTGCGTCCTTATGGCATTAACATTGAATTCTCCCAATTTGGCTAGCCCTTGCTGTCTCCTCCCCTTCCTTAACCCTCTAGCTGTCTCCTCCCACCCTCCCATCCGCCCGTCCTCGGGCTCCTCCTCCTCCTCCCCTTTTCCTTCTTTCTTTTCCCCACCCCCCATCAGTCTGAAGAAGGGTTTCGGCCCGAAACGTCGCCTATTTCCTTCGCTCCATAGATGCTGCTGCACCCGCTGAGTTTCCCCAGCAATTTTGTGTACCTTGGATAGGAGATGTTTTGGGTTGGGACCTTTCTTCAGATTCCTCCCTCTCTGTTCAGTTACAGTGTCTTGCCCAAAAGCAGCAATTTACATAGTTATAGTCATAAATCATGGAAACTAGCCCTTCAGCTCAACTTGTCTTTGCCGATCAAGAAGAAGTCTGAAGAAGGGTCTCGACCCAAAAAGTTATTTATTCCTTTTCTTCAGAGATGCTGCCTGATCCGCTGAATTACTCCAGCTGTTTGTGTCTATCTTCGTTTTAAACCATCATATACAGTTCCTTCCCACACTGCCCATCTATTAATTTCAAACTTTTACAATGTCTAGATTTTAAGTGTTCCGTAACCACCAACTTGACATTTCTATTTTTTGTTCAGAACGGGGGGGAAAAACACCGGATGGAACCCTTGTTGAATTGATTTGCTTCCTTTTTAAAATGTGTTTGTACTGAACTCTGAAACGTTGCAAATGTTGGTATTTCCTGTACTGGTAATGTGTTGGTGTGGATAAAGTTAACCACTGATAACATTGGATACTTGAGCCTGTTTAATGGATAGGAGAATGCATTTTTACATGTTATTTCCTTTTGTTTCAGATATACATCAAAGCACCCATCCATGCACTCTGAGACTGTCCATTGCAAGAGAGGAGTGAGCCAGCATTTCTCTCTTCCTTCTTTTAAGATTGACTTCTCCGACTGGAAGGAAGATGAGGTATATACTCATTTTTTCCCATCATTAATTTTTTACTTTTTCTCCTTCTAAAGACAGAAACCCATTCTGGAATATGATTCCGTAACTTGTATTAATCCTTCATAGCCTTACTTATGCTAGCATTCTTTTGTGAGCCTGCATGTCAATGGGTGCTGGTGAGTATTTTGGTTCATTTTGTCCAGTGTTTGCTTTTCGGCCAATCCCTCCTAATCTCAAATTTAGAAGGACAAGAGCTGATCTCATTGAAACAGAAGATTCTAAGGAGACCTGACAGATCAGGACTGTGCCATGGGTAAGTGCAGAGTTACACAACATAATATCAGAGTGAGGGATTGTCCTTTTTAAAGGCTGAAGATGAATTTCTTCAAGAGACATGAATATATTAAGTTATTCTCAACATTCAAGTTTGAGATATAATCTTGGTCTTTTTGCTTTATCGAAGATTTTCGGGATCAAAGGTATCAAAGGTATTTTATTAGTCACATTCACATACACCGAGGTGTAATGAAGTGAAATGCTTTTTGCCATTTTGCAGCACACAAAAAAAGAATACAGACATAACACCAATGAGAGTCTTAAACACAAAGAACATCCCCCCACAATGGCTCCCACCATGAGGGATGGCACAAAGTCCAGTCCCCAACCCCAGTTCACCCATAGTCGGGCCTATTGAGGCCTCCACAGTTGCCTCTACAGAGGCCCGATGTTCCTGGCCGTTCTCGCTGGGTGGTGGTGCTCCGGCGTCGGGAGAGTCCTCACAGCGGCATGGGAACCCTGGAACGGCCGCCTCCGTACTGGAAGCCGCGGCTTCCGAAGCCGACAAGGCCGCGCCGGTTGGAGCTCCACAACTGGCGATCTCGTCGCGAGATCCCAGGCTCCCGGTGTAAAGTTCGGCGCAGCTGGCCGCTCCTCGGACCCGCAGCTCCGCGATGTTGTTCCCGGCGGTCTCAGCTCACCGGAGCTCCAGCGCGGCGACCCAGGCAAGGCATCGCCCACTCCACGATAGCGCTCCAGCGCTGTGCCGCCGCCGAAGCCGAGGTTCTGGGCGGTCCGCGACAGGAAACGCCGCTCCCGGCCCGCTGGTAGGCCGCGAGGAAGGGTCGAAGCTGCAGCCTGGAGAAAAGCTGCCTCTCCGACCAGGTAGGGACCCCGAAAGGTAGTTTCCCCCTTCCCCCCCCACCCCCCACATAAAAAAAGTCTAGACCTCCAAACAAAACACTTTAACTAACTAAAAATAAAAATAAAATGGTGAAAAGACAGACAACTGCTGGCAGGGCAGCCGTGCACAGGACAGCGCCCCCTATGGGATCAGGTGGGAGAGTGGAGTCAGAACATCCAAAACCTTACTGATGGACTGGATACTGGGTAGGAAGGAACTGCAGATAGACACAAAATGCTGGAGTAACTCAGCGAGACGGGCAGCATCTCTGGATAGAAAGAATAGGTGATATTTTGGGTCGAAACACTTCTTCAGACTGCGAGTCAGGGGATGTCTTGTTTTCACCCCTTACCCTTCCATATCTCTGTGCCTCCCTCTCCCCTGACTCTCAGTCTGAAGAAGGATCTCAACCCGAAACGTCACCCATTCCTTGTATCCAGAAATGCTGCCTATCGTGCTGAGTTACTCCAGCATTTTGTGTCTATGGACTGGATACTGGGTACTCAATCTACTGATATAATTTGTTTTTGTGTGTCATTCATTGGTATTTGGCTATTTGAG
This sequence comes from Amblyraja radiata, assembly GCF_010909765.2. Classification (NCBI taxonomy): domain Eukaryota; kingdom Metazoa; phylum Chordata; class Chondrichthyes; order Rajiformes; family Rajidae; genus Amblyraja; species Amblyraja radiata. Next base: position 34,095,624 of record NC_045977.1, on the reverse strand, counting down.
ATTTTATATTATTATTGGTGGGAAGAAAATAGTATTTAAAAAAAAAAATCAAAAATAAAATCAATATAATTCCTCATGAAGCTGATTACGCAAGTATTTTGTGTTTATGATTTTCTTGCTAATATTTGGAGAGAATTCTAAGAGAGCATCTGTCTTCACATTATTACGTTAATTCTAAATTGAGCAGCAAATTCATTCAATATTTACTGAAAAATGAATTATTTCAGCCTGTGTAGGATTATGCAAAATGTTTTTTTTATTAATTGCACTGGGGTGTAACAGAAGAGGATAACACAGTAATTAATTCTACATTGGTTCAGCATTCACTATTTGTAGTTTTTTCAGCTTTTATCTTTGCCTGATGAATACATTAAGTTTCATGGGTCTAATCCTGGGAAGAAATATAGTTTGTCAATTTTATACGTAGCCTCATGCATGTTGGAACTTTTATATATGTCAAAATTCTCATTCAACAAAAAAAAATGGACCAAGGTGTGAAGGGACAACATTTTTATGTTAAATGTACCTGTTTCAATGTTAGATTCAAAACAATTGAAGATTGCAGAGATTCTGAATGTTTGTAACACAAGCCCTTTAAAGGGATTGGGACATTAGCAAATTATGTTGGCCAAATCTGTTCACAAGCTATTTCAGAACACTGTTTTGAAGATAGGTTGCAAGGCAGAGAAAACAAAACAGTAGATATAAACACATTTAAAAGGTAGAGCAAAATTCCAGCCAAAGGCTTAGATGTGACATGGTCTGAATCTAAGAGACGTTCTTCTTAGGCCCCCTTTGTCATGACTGACCATGGGTGTCTCCAGTGCGTGAATTTGTTTAACGTGGGGAGACTGGTGCACAGACAGCCACCACACGATCCTTCACAGATCTGGGTCAGGATCCAATGGCATGGAGTCCAAGACGACCGGAGACCCTTTTCTGCTGCTGCCTTCATCCGCCTTCCCAGCCGATGTGACGCTCCACTAAGGTCAGCCATCATCCTCCGCCTGTGCCACCGTTGAGGTCTTGGTTGGATTGCTGTTTGTCAGAGTCCTCCCCCTCTACTTTCCGCCATGGGTGGCCCTACCAGGAGCATAGCTCCAGACGGCATCGCTCTCAGGATCTCCGGATCACACAAGATTCTCCACCACAACAAGGTGACAATCCACGGAGACATATGAATTACAGATTGCAATTTTGTAGTCTTTGTAGCTTTAAAAGCCTCACTAGAATTTAGCTGAACTTGCAATTACATTTCTCACTGAGTTTTTAAAGCATTTGCAGTCTCCTGTAAAACACCTTTTTAATTGTTTTGATATTTATTTTGCTGTAAACTAGACAGATCAATAGAGGCAAAATTTTAAAGATACATTGTGTCCGCACTTTATTTTAACTGATAATGAATTGAGGTCCAGAATTAATTGCGGCTGCCATGCCAACCTTTTATCTGAGCTGGAAGCTTGCTAATTATTGCAGAGCTGAAGCACTAGATTTAAATTTGCTTGCATCATCATTATCTTTGGTGGTGACTTCTCCCAGACTCCGAGGGTGTTGATGCCATTCAAAGCTATATACAGATCACATTATTTAAAATGGGTGGGAATAACGGAACTAAGACTACCAATGGTAAATTTGGTTATATTTGCCTTGGCTAGTTGATATGATCAACATTTATATTTCTTAAATTAGTAGCAGTGCCGATATTTTTTTTGTTAATAACAATTAACAATCATTTTACAATTTCAAGATTTTAAATGTTTTAACCTATTTGGTGTGGAATTTCTTTGAAATGTTTCATTGTGCATTCTCTTGAATTATTAATTTAAACATTAATTGTTGCTTTTTTATTTTATTTGGACAATTAGGATGCCATGTTTCTGTACCAGCTGAATGAATTGTGTGTTGCATGATACATTCGAACCATAGCTGGACTAATTTCCAATAGTACATTCTCCAAAAAAAAAAAAAAAAAAAAAAAATCTCTTTTATCAATACTTAGATTGTACATGTGCTAGCTGCTTGTACATATTGATGATTTCATTCTTTTGTTATATTATGTGGTGATTCATTTATACATTGTCTCAACCATCTTAAAATGACATCATAAAATGAATTTGTGGTGCCATGCAAGCTAAAGACAATTACATAACATGTGATAATTGATTGCTGAGCCACAAGTGCTCAAACATTGAGGAAATTATAGCTTAAAATAGGAAAATGTGGGTGGCAAAAGTTTGTAAGTCATGGAGCAAACTGCAGGTGTTTAGTCTTATGGAGACAATTTTAAGAGTGGAGAAAACCCTGTACAGTGTTAATGGAAAATTATGTTGTGTTTCTCTTTAAACCAAACGTACAATATGTACCGATACTGTAGATAACAAATGGGGTTCTTTTCTGTGAATTGTAATGTTTAATTTCATGCATGGTTTCCCAAATGTGTGAAGTGGCTGTGAAGTACGTTTCCTGAATAAGTATGATGATGCACTGTCTGTTCCCATTGGATTTCGTACAAAATTCAAGCATTTGATAAAAAGACTGTTAATAATTGTGGTTCTGTCAAGTTTTAGATAAGCAAAACAGACTCTGGTTTCATGACTTGGAACATTTCTAATTGCTTGGCTACAAAATTCAAACTTTGTAGTAAATTTCTGGAGGTATCTGAAGAAGGGTCCCGACCCGAAACGTCACCCATTCCTTCTCCCCAGGGATGCTGGCTGTCCCGCTGAGTTACTCCTGCACTTTGTGTGTACCTTGGATTTTATATAGCCAGTTGAGTTTAGCTATCAAATTGAAATGAATGATTTCATTTAAGTAAACTTTCAATCAACGGCAACATTTTTAACCCACCATCTGCATAAATTAAATTCCCCCTTCATAATCAATTATTGAATTATTGGCGTTTCCTTGATTGCTGATCAAAATAATCTCCTTCCATTTTTCACAGCCTCTGCTTTGAATCATAGAAATACTCCAACATATTCATGGCCTGTTTTCCCATTTACATATCAATCATTGTACCCCATGACGACCACATCTGGGGTGACACAGCAGAATGTAGCGTAGACTTGCTGCCTTGCCTCTTCAGTGACCTGGGTTCAGTCTTGACCTTCACTGCTGTTTTTATGAGGTTTGCATATTCTTCCTGCGGCCAGAGATATGGATTGGTAAGGTAATTGGGCAATATAAATTAACCCTACAGAGTAAATGAGTAGTAGAATTTGGGGAGCGTTCTTACAAATGTAGGGAGAATAAAGTAGGCCAAAGGGCCTGTACCTGTGCTGCACGATTCCATCATGTCTTGCAAACTTTTCCACGCACATTTTTCTATTTTAAGCTTTATGTCGATTGCAAAAATAAGCTCCTGTATGTTACTTACAGCAACACTATCAAACACCTTGTCGTTTGCCTCCTCTTTTGCCACAATAACTTTGCTGACTCATTCCATCACCTCTGTCTTTGAAGCCCATGTTAAAGCTAAGCCTTCCTTTCTTCATCCCTGTAATTTTCTCAGTCTTTGAGGACTTAACTATGGGTAAGCCATCAATCATCACGTTTTACAGATTTATCTTTAGCTCTCCTGGACTTCACTATTGATTTACTAAATCTATGGGTTATTCTGTTTGGTGGGGGGAGGATGCAGAAAGGAAATATAGATGCATATTGGCACCGATGAGCAATTCAAACGTTTATAAACAAATTTAAAGGAGTTGGGGAATAAATTAGAAAGCAGATAATAATCTCCCGATTATTCTCACCCCCACATGCTAACGAGAATAGATATGGGAAGATGAGGCAGATTTAATGGAGGCACAAGAAATTGCTTTGTTCAAGATTCCAGCATCTGCAAAGTTCTGAACGAACTCAACATGTCGGGTAGCATCTGAGGAGGGAATGGACAAGTGACGTTTTGGGTTAGGACCATTCTGCAGATTTAATGCATGGCTGAAAACATGGATCAGATGCTTGGGCTTTGGAACCTGTTCAAAATGGCTTGACCCAGATCAATTCAATTCAATTCAATTCAACTTTAATGTCATTGCACAAATACTGAGTATGGGTACAACGAAATGCAGTTTTGCGTCAGTCCGTAGTAGTAGTGCATATAGAAATTTAAAAAAAAAGAAGATACAGAATAATCAAAAATGCAGAATAATTAAACAATGGGGACGGAGGGATCGGAGAAATCTATCGGCGGGACTCCGAGTTCAGCAATGTGATGGTATAATTGTAGAAGCTGTTCCTCATCCTACTGGTACAAGACCTGAGGCTCCTGTACCGCCTCCCTGATGGGAGGAGGGCAAACAGTCCATGGTTGGGGTGGGATGGGGTCTTTAATGATCTTCCCAGCCCGTCTCAGACACCGCTTTCGGTGGAGGGCATCCATGGCAGGGAGCGGGGCACCGATGATGTGCTGCGCGGTTTTCACCACCCGTTGTAGTGCCTTCCTGTCCGCAACAGTGCAGCTGCTGTACCATACCGTGAAGCAGGTGGTCAGGATGCTCTCGATGGTACAGTGGTAGAAGTTGGTCAGGATCTGGGGGGACAGGTGGGCTTTTCTTGAGCCTCCTCAGGAAGTAAAGGCGCTGCTGTGCCTTTTTGATCAGCTTGGAGGTGTTGAGGGACCAGGACAATCCTCCGAGATATGTACCCCGAGGAATTTGTAGCTGGAGACGCGCTCCACCTCAGTCCCTGTTTATATGGATGGGGATATGACTGCCTCCTCTGACCTTCCTGAAGTCGACAATAATTTCCTTCGTCTTCTTGGAGTTGAGGACGAGGTTATTGTTGGCACACCAGGTTGTCAGGTGCTGGACCTCCTCTCTGTAGGCCGACTCATCGTTGTCACTGATCAGTCCTACCACCGTGGTGTCGTCAGCAAACTTAATGATGGCGTTGGATCCGTACTTAGGGATGCAGTCGTGGGTGAAGAGGGAGTAGAGGAGAGGGCTGAGCACACAGCCCTGTGGCACGCCGGTGTTCAGTGTTATAGTGGAGGAGGTGAGGTTGTTGACCCTGACAGACTGTGGTCTGTTGGTGAGGAAATCCAGTGTCCAGTTGCAGAGGGAGGTGGAGATGCCAAGTCCGCTGAGTTTGGTGATCAAGCTGGCGGGGATGACAGTGTTAAAGGCAGAGCTGAAATCAATGAACAGCAACCTGATGTAGGAGTTGGTGTTGTCCAGGTGGGTCAGAGCAGAGTGTAGGGCCGCCGATATGGCGTCCTCTGTAGACCTGTTGGCCCGGTAGGCAAACTGATGGGGTCCAGTGTGGGGGGGGAGGCTGGCTTTGAGGTGAGCCAAGATCAGCCGCTCAAAGCACTTAGCAATGACAGGGGTGAGTGCCACTGGGCGGAAATCGTTGAGACTCCCTGTGGCTGACTGTTTGGGCAACTGATGGTTGATGTCTTGAGGCAAGTGGGGACAACACCCTGGGCCAGTGAGAGATTGAAAATGTCGGTAAAGACTGGGGATAGTTGTCCAGCACATGCCCTAAGAACCCGGCCAGGGATGCCATCAGGGCCGGCAGCTTTGCTGCTCATTCACCTTGCTCAATGCATCTTGTACAGCAGAGGTGGAGAGACTGAGGGGTGCAACATTATCTGTTGCAGGATAATGCCCATGACAGGAGGTTCAGTGGTGTGACTGAGGAGGGTTTTAAACTTCAATAGTAGGAGGATAGGCACCTGTATATGATACTAGAAAGGAAGAATCCAGTGCACAAAGAATTCAGATGTTAAATTTGAATGGAAGTGGGCTAAGTAGGTAAGTAAATCAAGAGAGAACATGAGGAATAGAAACATTATTTCAGCATGATTAAAGTTGGTGAGCCGCAAAATAATGAAAGGTTGTGAGACAGTTGTAAGAACTGAAACATGGTGCTTAACAGTTCAGGATACAAGGTGTTTAATAAAAGATAGGGAAGGGAAAAATGGAAGTGGATCGCAGTGCTAATTAAAGAAGATTTAGTGTTGGAGCCAGAGGATGCCCTTGAGAGGTGAGGTGAAGAGTCTATGGTTTGGAGTTAAGAAACAAGAGGAGAGTTATCATGCTAATGAGGAGACGGAGAAGAGAAAATCTGCAGGGAAATTAGATATGTGCACGAGCTGTTAAATTGTGATATTGGAGGATGTCAATTGGATGAAGCAATATTACAGTAAAAGTCAAAGGAAGGATTTGTTTAAATTGTGTGAAGAGAACTTCCATGATTAATGTTTCTGACCCACAGAGATGGGAGACATTGTTGCTTTGATTCTGGGGAATGAGGTTGGCGTTGTGCGAAAACAATTGAGGAACAGGCATCATTGCATCAAGGTTGAGATTAATAATGGAGTGTGGCAAAGAGCATTTAGAAAATAACTTTCAATTGGCCGCTGGGGTAATATCAGTACCAAACCAACGATTCAGTAGGTACAATAAAACATCAATAATCTACTGTCCAATTGTTTAGGAATCTGATGGTTTGGTATCTAGCTTTCCAGATTCTGATCCTTGCACTTCCCTCCGCACACGAGGCCAGGAGTTTCTCTATTCCCTTAAACACAACTGTACAATACAGTACATACCCAGGTCTTGTCTGCACTGAAATAGATTATGTCACAATGGGGAATGGGTTCAGTTTACTCCATCTTCTTTGGAGACAATCATACTAATTGGGTTGAATATTACGTCACAATCTCTTGTCAACACTTATTCTTTATCTATCTAATCAATCTATTCTTGAATGTTAACATGATTTACTTCATTTCGTTATGCCAAAATAAGCACCACCTTTCTTCAGCGTTTAAAACCTTTTCTTCACATAACATTTCTAGGCCACCTATTCTTGCACATATGCTATTTACCTAAAAAGTAGAGAATTCAACATTCATACTGTTAGGTTGAAATATACCCAAATGGAATATAAAGTGCTGTTCCTCCAGTTTGCATCTGGCCTCACTCTGGCAATGAAGGAGACCCAGGACAGAAGGGTTAGTATGGAAACGGGAAGAGTAATAAATTCCATTGAGAGTGCCTGCAATTTTGTTGTTCTCATTCTGTACTGGACTGGCTAAGGAACTAAACCCATCAGCATGTTGTTAGCCTACTCCCAGCTAAAAATACTTCACCAAAGCCTTTTGTTTTCGCCCTCTTCTTTAACCCTCAATTTGTACTTCAATTTCTTATTTTTTCTGAATTCTTATTGAGTGACATTCTTTGATGACCTTCCATTCATACCTTGTTGAAAATTTTCCTGAAGCCCACACTCGCCATAATTACTTCATATCGGTTGTGAATATTCTTTATGTCTGACTCAGAAGCTTGTCACAGGTGTCAAGGTTGGACTATGAAGGAAGTGCTGATCATTGGAGCTAAAGACTTTTCGATAAATGTTAAACTGAGGCTCCATTTGTTGACTGAAGGGGTGGAAAATGTCCTGTTGTACTGCTTCAAAGCAAAATGTATTGATTATCCTCGGTTCCCTGGCCAATATTGTTAATCAATGGCATGAAATGAAAAAAAAAATGTGGTCATTATTATCTTGCTGTTGATTGCTTTCTGTGTGATTGCTTTACCTACATTACTCTTTAGGACAGTGAACAGTACAGCACAGGTACAGGTCCTTTGGCCCAGGACAGGATGTCTGTGCCGAACATGATGACAAATACATCTAATCTCCTCTGTCGGCTTCTGATTCATATCCCTGGATTCCCTGCATATTCAAGGGCCTATCTTAAAGACTCATAAATCCCAGTATTGAATCTGCTTCCACCAGTGGTAGTGCGTTCTCGGCACCCACCACTCTGTTAAAAACTTGCCTTGCTCATTTCCTCTCTCCCTCCCCCTCCCCCTCCCCGTTAATGTCAATTAGTGTGTGTGTGTGTGTGTGTGCATGTGTGCATGTTGGTCATTCACTGTCTCTCAGGTTATGGCATGCTGTTACGTATTGTGCACCAAGATGTGCCGTATTTCCTTCACCAAGGATTATTCTTAGTTTTGATATATCATCTAGTTCTTTCAAATCTGGGGTTGCCAGACTGAATTTGTCAAAGTATGTTTTCCTTGTTTTGTCAATATTTTTGCATTTTAGGAGGAAGTGCACCTCTCTTTCAACCTCATCTGTCAAACAGTGGCTGCATATTCTATTTTCTCTTGTTTGCCAAAATCTCTTCTGTCTTCCTTTTTCAATTGCCAAATTGAACAAAGGTGCTTTGTACTCATTTTAGTTTTCAGAAATTATCTAAAAACATCCTTCGTGAATAAAACATTGTTGCACTTCTTGAGCTTGGATTCAGCTCTACAATACAGTTTTCTAAGAACTAATTGCCACTAATTGGCAAATTTGTTAGAGTTTGGAATATGCATTCATGAATAATCAATTTTTAATTGGCTTTTAATCTAGTGTCAACGGGTTCTGAAGTACTTGTTTCTTTTATAGAAGATCCATTACATTTGTAATATATCCTTTTAAAAAACATTTTATTTTAGCTCTATGCTCCTGCATGTTCATTTATTTCTTCTTCACCATAACCTAACCAATGTGCAGCACATTTTCCACACTTATCGCAACACTTTCAGTTGTTCTGTGTTTCTACCCAAGTGCAAATTTAATAGCTGACACTTCTGGACTTTAATTAGATTTTAACTTTTGCAAAAATTAAAGAAAAGCTAAAGATTCCCCAATTCTGAGCAAGTTTCTTATTGGGAAATTTCAGCTACCCACCATCTCCAGAGCAAATGTTAACTGATACTGTGATCTCAGTTGCTAGCGGATGCTACAATATAACCATTCATTTCAATGTATTGTAATAAATCAGACAAACTTTAAAAAGAAACATTTTAATTGGAGATTAATACTTTTCATTCCCTGAATACCGATGGTGTTTTCCTGAGAAATGCAGAAAATATATAAACTGCAGTATCTTTGAATTCTCCAAGTTTTGTAAAAATAATATTGAATATTATTTTAAATTTAAAAGTGACTTATTTTCTTTGTTAATCGTTCTTTTCTTTTTTCCCTTTAGTTGAACTTTGACCTCGAGAAAGGAGTTTTTCCTTTAGTCATTCGGGCCGTGGTAGATGAAGTGGATGGTAAGTTGTATGACATGATAATACTCAAATCCCAAATCTCATGGCGAATTCCTTCCGCCATCCTGATGGTTTGTGTTTGAAAGACCTTTTATTAAAGTTTTTAACTAGTGGTTGTGCAGTTAGCCTACTCGCTATTAAACTATGCATAATTTGTAAACACATTGGAAGGGAAGGCATTAAGAAATGTCAGGTCTGGGTTAACAATGACTTTCATTGCCGATGTTGCTTGTTATCTGTGGCATGTTGCCTGTTAATAAGGTCATTATTTGGAGTAAGATCACCCTCACAAACATATGACAACGATTTGACACATGCCCACTCACTCTTACAACCAGACGCCGTGCCACCATGTTTAAATCCGCTTCCACAATTCCCCAATAAAGGGAACATAAATCGCAATGAAGGTTACCATGGATGAGATCTTTTGTAAATCAAGAATGTACAGCCCAGAGTTTGACAACGTTCCTCTGGAATTTATCATTCTGCTCAGGTCGAACATCACGAGAAAGGACAACGGTATATTTAAATGAATTATTTATCCTTGTTATAGCCAAATTAAACTTGAGAAATTCTGCTGAGGCACGGGAAAGACCCAGTACAGTACAGGGTAGTGGGTGTATGGACCAAGCTGCCAGAGGGGGTAGTTGAGGCAGGGACTATCCCAACATGTATCCATGGATAAGACAGGTTTGGAGGGATATGGACCAAACACGGGCAGTTAGGACTAGTGTAGCTGGGACATGTTGGCCGGTGTGGACATGTTGGGACGAAGGGCCTGTTTCTACATTGTATCACTCTATGACTCTATTAGAAAATAGACCCATGAAGTAATTAATGTACAAATGTTGTGGCTAGGTTGCAAAAGCTTTCCTTCATGGAGTGAAGGTAGGGAGAGGGGTGGCAGAACACACACCCGAGTCAAATGTTTATGGGTTCAGGTCCCACCTTGGACTCTCGATTATAAAGTCTAGGCAAATATGTGAGTATTTCTAAGTACTTCATTAACAGAGGTGCTTGCTTTTTATGAGATGTTACACAAAGGCCTTTCTGCACTTGTTGATGCACAGATAAATCTCAGTATTTTTCGCAGAAAAGCAGTAGGCTATTAATGATTTAAAAAAATGTAATAAGAAGGAACTGTAGATGCTCATTCGAAGAAAGGTCGCAAAACTAAAAGTTACCTATCCTTTTTCCAGAGATGCTGCCTGACCTGCTAAGTTACTCCAGTATTTTGTGTCTCACCAGGCTATTATTGCTATTTTGGCCAGCATTTATCCCGTGATCAACTTCTTGAAATAAAACAGAGGGGCTGGTCATTATTATATTGGTGTTTCTGGAGGTTTTTTAATACATAAATTGACGACTGTTTTGTACATCATGTCAGTGACTACAATTCCAAATTCCATTATGGTCTGAAGTTGTGAAAGGAATTATATACATGCTAGTCTGTTATTTTCCTCATTTGAATTACCCAAAAGAGTAGATGTACATAATATATTCCAGCTAACAATTTTATTAATAACTGCAGTGGAAGTGGGAAATAATTAGATCATTTTATCAGATTTATGCAATTACTTTAATTAATGCTATTATGAATGTGTGTTGTAAGGCATGATATCAAAACAAATCTTATTGTTTGAGCATAATGCAATTTTTTTAATCCAACAATAATAATGCAATTTTGGGATGTATCGTGCATTAAGTGTTTTTTTTACCTAAACATCAGCTTCACAGTTGTAACATGTATGCCTTCATTGGGAAGGGGTTTGAGTACAGCACTTGGGACATTACGATGTAGTTGTACAAGTCGCAGTTGAGACCACACATGGAATACTGTGTGTAGTTCTGCTTGCCCTGCTTTGGGAATTATGTTATTAAATTGGATTGGGTGAAAAGATGATTCACCAGGATGTTATCGGAACTGCAGGCTTGAGTTATAGGGAGAGGTTGGAAAGGCTGGCATTGTTTTTCTTCAGAGCCTTACACTATGAGGGACATGGATAAAGTAAATACTCATAGTCTTTTTCCCAGAGTAGAAAATTCTAAAACGAGAGGACACAGACTTGTGAGAGGAGAGAGATTTAAGACGGTCTTCAGAGAACAGTCTATATCAGGTATGAGTTGCCAGAGGAAACTAGAAGCAGATATAACTACGGCTTTAAAAATACATTTGGTCAACTATACGGACAGGAATGATTTAGAGGGCTATATACCAAATACAATCAAATAGGACCCGCCCAGAGTGCTGATTTGGATGCATGTACAAGTTGGCCTGCTTCCATGTTGTATTTACAACTCTTATTAGAATTTATAGTGAATTAAAATTTGGCAAAATTAATATTCCTTGTATTTCACACAATGGCTTCGAGTTTCTCTGTGAAGTTTTATCCTGCTGCAAATAACAGAACTGTCATATTTCTTTTTGAATTTTACACTGATAGAAGTGATTGTTGAAGTGGAAACTTCCATTGCGAGACCACCCTTTGAGAATGAAATCATTATATCTGTGAGGCAGCAGAGTAGATTGTTTGAGACATATTTATGTGTTGGTGGGTGACGCATTATGAGTGGACGATTGAATATAAGCTTTCCTAAGTAAATCCTGCCAAATATAGAATACTATAGTGAAATGGAGTGCTGAACACGTGTGCTAAGATTGAGTGCAGCTGTTTTATTCTGTGCGAGTGTTTATTAATGTAAGAACAGTAGCAGGATTTTTTTCCACTGATTTTTTTTAAATCTGCTGTTCCCTCCTCCAATCCCTGATGTAAACATAATCCATAGATGCCAAAAAAAAAGACAATAGTGTAAATACTCAGCTTATCAGACCACATATATCCCCTCATGGAGCCAGAGACCGGATTCGATCCGGGCTAAAGGTGCAGTCTATGCGGAGTTTGTACATTCTCCCTGTGGCCGTGTGGGTTTTCTCTGGGTGCTCTGTTTTCCGCCCAGATCTAGCATGGCACGTCATAGAGTGGTACAGCACGGAAACCAGACCTTCAGCTCAACTCGTGCATGCTGACCAAGATGCCCCATCCAAGCCAGCCCCATTTCCCTGTGTTTGGCCCATATTCAAGTATCTCTTAAATGCACTTATGGTATCTGCCTCAACTGCCTCCTCTGGCAGCTCGTTCCGTATACCCACCAACCTCTGAGTGAAAAGGTTGCCCCTCAGGTTTGTATTAAATCTTGACCCTCTCACCTTAAACTTATTTTTAATTTTATTAAAAATCTTATTTTTAATTCCTCTTCCCTAGATAAAAAGACACTGCATTTACCCTATCTATTCCCATCATGTTTTAATACAAGTGTTGTGTTGCCTATGGTTGCTTGAAAAGAAAGTAGGTAATACCAAAGATTATAGAGGAGCAAGATAGACCACTCCTCCGTAATCCAATGGACTGAAGTGTAGTACGTGACGGAACGTCACGGCCGCCATTTGTTTATGCCAAACGCGACTTCCGGTATGCCTCTGTGTAATCCAAAGCAAAGATCCTCGAGTATCTTGTAGCGGGAACGGACTCCAGTTATACCCAAAGATTATGGAGAAGCTCCATAATTTTTGGTTATACCAAAGCGCTTACATCAGGTCGCAGGGAAGAGCAAAGAAACTAGAGGCTCCTCTAGTATCTTTGGGGGAAGAGGACGTTTCCTCCACTCCTGAGTTGATCCAGGACCGATTCTCGGTCCCTCCCGATACCAGATGAAGGCGGCTGGCCGGCACCAGGCTCTCTGTCCGGCGGGAGAGCCTCAAGCGTCAGCCCGAGGCAGCGGGCAATGCTCCTCTAGTATCTTTGGTGTAATCCGTTCCAAAGATTGATCCGCTCTATCATCTTTGGTGTAATCCGTGTTGTAGGGAACAGTGTTTTATATAGCATCTATCACTTCACATAATATTATTGTAAATGTTTTCCCCGTTCCACTGTTTCCCTCTCGTCTTTCCTCCCCAGCCCCCTCCTTTGCCTAGTTTCCCTTGCATTGTATTGTGCAGTTTCCCTTGTATTGCTTTAACACACACAAAATTAAATTTAAAGTATATATATATTTTATATATTTATATGAATGTGTGTCTGCGTGTGAGAGGCAAGTTAGAGATAATAAAGTTTATTCTCATGGATCAGAAGCAACTTTGATTTAAAGCATCACTATTACTTTATTTGTCTTATGTAAGATGATGTACATAAACCATAAAGGCAATTATATATATAATTATATAATAATAAATATATGCATATATACATGCCTGCAGAATGGATGATATATCACTTAAGTGCAATTGTTTTCAGTTGTGTGGAGAGACCTGTATATTGAAGATGCTTTTTGCCTCTAATATGTCAATTTATCTTAAATGTAGAAGAGCTTATTAAAATCTTCTTACAAAGACCATTAAGTATTTTTTTTTCTATCCTCTTTTGGACATAAGGCATAGCAGAGCTGCCAACTCTCACGAAGAGGTAAGGGAGGGAGAGAGGGGAGGGAGGGAGATCGAGAGAAGAGAGGGAGAGAGAGAGATCGAGAAAAGAGAGGGAGAGAGATCGAGAGGGGAGAGAGAGAGATCGGGAGAGGGGGGAGAGGAGGGAGAGGGAGAGTGGAACGATAGCACATTATAACGCTCAGCCGTCCCATTCCGACCAAAGATTATAGAGCAGAGCTCCTCTAGTATCTTTGATTGCGACCGCCGCCGAACCCCCCGGCCCACCATTCTAGTGATGATAGAGCAGAGTTCTATAATCTTTGATTGCACCCTTCTTCACGGCGGGCTTGTGATCTTTGCTTGTGATGTCTCGACAATTCGAGGGACATAACAGGTAACAGCCGCCGCGTTCTCAGACTCGAATCTGAGCTTGAAAAATCTCGTGGTGGGCCTAATGTGTCCCGCGGGCCATATTTTGGAGACCAATCCCTTACAAGAACAAAACCAAAAACGTACAGAAGTGTTAAAATTGTCTTTATTATTATGGTAAGTAAAGATCTATTAAAAATAAGTCTAATAACTTTCTAATGTACCGACAAACCTAGTTTCCCAATGGCCGTTGATGGGAGAACAGAAAATAACATTTTCACGACAGAATATCGACTGAAAATAATAATAATAATATTTTCTTACCTTTCTTTTTTATTGGGGAACCTAAAGAATGACAGGTCGGGTCGTCTACATTTACGATTAGAACAATTGATAGCAGAGCAGTGAGATGAAGATTTAGATGAGGACGCCATGACCATAATCTTTGGCCATGACAGTGTGCGGGCAGCCCAATAAAATGCCCTATAAAATGGCGTCGACAATCACACACGTCATACTACGCTTTTTTCGAGGAGTGGTCTATCTTGCTCCTCTATAATCTTTGGGTAATACTGGAGATGTGTAGGGGAGATCCAGTGCCATGGAGGAACAGAAGACGACAGAAGTGTGATGGAGTAGCTCAGCGGATTAGGGGGCAACTCAGGGGAACATACAGTGCCCTCCATCATTTATTTATTCCACAATTTGAGATTTGTAATTGAAAAAATCATATGTGGTTAAATTGCACATTGTCAGATTTTATTAAAAGGTATTTTTATACATTTTGGTTTCACCATGTAGAAATTACAGCATTATTTGTACATAGTCCCACCATTTCAGGGCACCATCATGTTTGGGACACAGTAATGTCATGTAAATGAAAGTAGTCGTGCTTAGTATTTTGTTGCACATCCTATGCATGCAATGACTGCTTAAAATCTGCAATTCATGGACATCACCAGTTGCTGGGTGTCTTTTCTGGTGTTGCACTGCCAGGCCTGTATTGCAGCCATCTTTAGCTTATGCTTGTTTTGGGGGCTAGCCCCCTTCAGTTTTCTCTTCAGCATATGAAAGGCATGCTCAATTGAGTTCTTGCGCATTTTAACCACATGTGATTTTTTTAAAACTTAAAACTCTCAAATTGTGGAGTACAGAGGCAAATAAATAAATGATGGATCTTTGTCCCAAAAATTATGGAGTGCACTGTAGATAGGCAACATTTTAGGTTGGGATGTGTAAGAAAGAACTGCAGATGCTGGTTTAAATTGAAGGTAGACACAACATTCTGGAGTAACTGGTGAGAAGGAATGGGTGATGTTTGGGTCGAGACCTTCAGAACGTCGCCCATTCCTTCTCCCCAATGATGCTGCCTGTCCCGTTGAGTTACTCCAGCATTTTGTGTCTATTTTTGGTCGGGACCCTTCTTCACACCCTCTGGACCAGCTGAGTTACTCCAGCACTTTGTGTCTTCCTTCATCTGACAACAATGAACATGTTTTTTCCAGCAGAAATACCTGCATAGAGACCAGGCTTTGGAAGCTGCTTCTCATGCTCACCACACTAATTCAGGTCACTAAATACAATTTTGGTATGATGATACAATCTTATAGTCCTCAGCCATTACAACACAAACTAGAAATGTTAGCATCCTGCTTGTCTCTGGGACTCGGCTATCTGCAGCGTTTGAGATGCTAGGGAACCGTAAAACTATCTATGCATTTAAATCATGTTAATTCCTCCTCTTAATGGTCATGAATCATTCATTTCCATTTCAGTACAAACTCCAGTATCAACCAATTTATTTTTTTTATCATGTGGGCGACCTTGAGGTAAACGGGAGAGGTGAAGTAGAGGAATGCTGGCAACTGCAAGGGAGATCAGTTTAACTTGCATCCTCTGTGATCAATGCAAAGCCCATTCATTATTTTAATCCAGTCACTGAGCAGAGGAAATATATCAGGCCATGCTGGGAATTAAACACATTCTGTATAGTTTAAACCTGTAGAATTAAAGGTTCAAAGGTTCATTTATTGTCACATACACCAATTGGTGTAATGAAATTCGAGTTGCCATTGAAGCACACTAATAAAAACACAACACAACATTAAAGAAGAATTTAACATTAAACATAAACACATCCCCCCACAATGGTTCCCACTGTGGGGGAAGGCACAAAGTCCAGTCCTTATTCTCTTGCTCACCCATAGTCGGGCCTATTGAGGCCTCCGCAGTCGCCGATAAGGCAGCCGGATGTTTCAGGCCCTTCTCGCCGGGTGATGGTGCTCCGGCGTCGGAAGAACACTCTCAGCGGCCTGGAGTGTCTGGAACGGCCGCTTCCTTACCGTTCCATCGGCGGACCCAGCATTCTGGAGCTCAGCACAGCGACCCGGGCAAGGCATTGCCCGCTCCGTGATGATGCTCCTGCGCTGTGCCGCCGCCGAAGCTAAGGTTCTGGTATAATATTCAAGCCTCCCAAATCTTTCCAGTTGAATGCTTAGCTTTTGTTTGTGGTAATATAGCAAATTATTTTAATGCCTATTCTTTTGCTGGAATTGTAAAAAAATTCAAAGTGACCAAACAATAAATGCAGTTTTAAAATATTTGAACGTGATGCTACTACTTCCCATTTTGGTTCATGGGGCATGGACATCCTTGAGATGGTTATTGTGAGATGCTAATTTGTCATGATCGTGAGATGCTGATTTAATTGCTGAAAGCTATATGGTAAAGATACTGTCATGGTCCTGCTACATAAAAATGGTTCCCTGAATTTTGTCACAGCGAAAATGAAAGATGGGTAATATCTCCAGGTTAAGACTAGTGAAATTTCTGATAGTGATGTTTCTGTTCACGCTCGGTCTTTACCCTTTTTGGCGACAGATGGTTACGTGTTTCATCGGCATATTAAAAAAAGACTTGGATGACATGATATCGTTCATCTTATGGACTGCACTCTACAGCTGAGGTTCATTTGTATGAGAGGCAATGAATGCCTAATGGCAGCAGAGTGCCATTCAAGCTGGCCGCTTTGACCTAGATTCTTGTATCAAACTACACCGTCATTGGAGGTATACTCATGCAGCGATATGGGAGTTATTTCATCGCACTTCCCCAAGTTAGAATGGCTTCAGAGAGAGGGATAAGGGTGCAAGGTCTGCTGCAAACCAAACCAAACTTCTTGTGTAGCTGTGTGTAGGAAAGAACTGCGGATGCTAGTTTAAATCGAAGATAAAGACAAAATGCTGGATTAACTCAGCGGGACAGGCAGCATCTCTGGAGAGAAGAAATGGGTGACGAAGTCTGAAGAAGGGTCTCGACCCGAAATGTCAACCAATCCTTCTCTCCAGAGATGCTGCCTGTCCCGCTGAGTTACTCCAGCATTTTGTATCTATTCTTGTGTAGCCTTTTCATTTATGTGACTCGTCAGGGTTAAATGTTTGACCAAAGTTGATTCTCATGCTTGTATATATAAGGATACAGAAGTTTGGGTCTCTCATGCTGTGGGGTAGTCATTGTATGCTATTTGTTAGGCACAAATAATACTTGCCTCTTATCATCGCAAGTCTAAATGCTGTTTGGGCCTGGGCCAACCAACATAGGCCCAGGCCTGACTAATTGTGCGGACTCCAGCGAATGCAACTGAAGATCTTGCAACCTTTCAACAAACAACCTTGTGTTATCTTTGTGACTGAGGGATGATCATTTGTTAGTAGCTGAAGGATATGGGTCATGGATTTCTGTTGGCACAAGAAGCCCATCGGATTCATCAAGTCCTTACTGGATGCTTGCCACTCTTTCTTCACAGCCCCATTGCACTATGTCTATTCATTGCCTAATGTTTAATAGTAAGATTAAACGAGAACTTACCAGTTTGAAGTTTGATCTTGATTTTATGAGGAGTTACGATGAGCGATTACGTGAAGAAGGGCCGTCCGTCTGCGTGCGCGTCAATCTTCAAAGCAGTGGTTTTAAATCACAGATAAAAAAGAAGACCTGAGAATAGTAAGATTGTGAAAAACTTGAACTTCCATATGACCTTGATAATATGAGGGTGGGAGCGGTAGGCACGTAATCGCTCATCGTAACTCCTCATAAAATCAAGATCAAACTTCAAACTGGTAAGTTCTCGTTTAATCTTACTATTTTACTTCGGAGTCACGTGAGTGACTACGTGAAGATTTCAAAGCTCTGTGATTTTACGCCGGTTACGAATCCAAGCGTCACACACTGAATGGATTGACCATGGATGCGTGTAATCATTAAAGCATTCAGACATTACGTAGTTAAGTAAAGAAACTGATGCTTTAAATGAAAGAAAAGTTTAAAAAAAAGTTACCCCTCCCAACCTTGGGGGGAAACTAAGGGACAGAACTTAAAATGGTACGTGCAAACACCCCCAGTCCGGTTATGGGTTTGTTATAAAAACCGGTGGACCGTTATTTCATTCGTCCATCCTGCAGCCACTAGGATGTCGTTAAGGGGCACGTCCATAGCTCTTGCTGCCGACGTAGATGCAGCCCTGGTGGAGTGAGATTTAACGATATAAATGTTCACTCCTGCTACCGCCATTACCTCCTTTGACCATCTGGAGATGATTTGAGTTGATACCTTCTGGTGTGGTTTTTTTATGGCTGATGAGGACCGATTGTTCTGAGCCTCTGACGTTCTCCGTAACTCTCAGATAGTGGTGTTAGTACGTTACCACACACACACAACCGTTGGTCCTCTGGATATGCCAAGAATTGGATCTCCATCCCTGGCATTCCTGGCCTGCTCTGTTTTATCAGGTTCCTGATTAGGAATGTTATGTTGTTCATATTGGTGGTCATGTAGTCCAACTGTAACTTTTGCAGTGTCTGGACTCTTTGTCAGCATACCACCTTCAGGGTTAGTTATAGGCGGTCCCCACTGTCAAAGTAGGGTTAGTACCACGCTCACATCCCATGTGTCCGTGTAGCTTGGCCTTGGAGGTATTAAGTTGTAAATTCCCTTCATGAATTTTGTTGTAAAGGGGTGGGTTCCTATCGACCCGTGCCCTGCTTCCAGCATCAGATAGGAGGAGAGTGCGCCTCTGGCACTATAGATTGCACTATAACTTTGTTTATAGTTATGGTACAGAGTTGATAGGAACTCCAAGACATCCGTTATCCGAACTGTGTTGTATTTGTTCGGACAGTCCTATGCCTTGACATGGCCTCCTCAGAATCTGCAGACCAACAAGTTAATACGTTCATGTAGCGGATGATTGCTCCCTGTAACTGGGTTCACTAGGAGGTCCCTGCTCTTGGGTACAGCCATAACTGGCTGGACTATAATTCCCAATTTTTTTGGGAACCAGGCTTGAGTAGGCCAATCTGGCACTACCAATATGCCTGTGGCTTAGTCTTGCTTGATTTTGGTCAAGCATCGGTTTGTGAGACAAATTGGCGGAAAGCATACATAAACATTCCTCCCCAATTGAGGGAGAAAGCATCCACTGCCTTAGCTCCTGGATCCAGCTCGCAGGACACATATCTGGGTAACTGATGGTTTGGTCTATATGCAAACAGATCAATATCTGGTATGCCAAATCGTGTAGTTATTTCGTTAAATACTGTCTGATTCAACATCCATTCTGTGTTGTTATTAAACATTCGTGATCCAGCATCTGTCACCGTGTTATATCTACCTCGTAGACAGACCGCTGTAACCCAAATATTCCTCTCGATACACCAGTGCCAAATGAGGTTCGACAATCTGTCGCAAGATACAGATTTTACACCACCCTTGTGATTGATATATGCCACCGCAGTGGTGTTATCAATCTGAATTTGAACAAGCACAGGTTGCATATCGCTACAGAAAACCTTGAGTCCATATTGTGCCCCCAACAATTCTGGGTAATTGATTCCCTGTGTTGGGGAATTACAGACTCCTGCTCATTCCATCTGCCCCCACAGCTCTAGACTGTGTTTGTGGCTCCCCATCCTTAGCCGCTAGCATTGGTCTGAAGCCCCTGATGGCTTTCGAGCAAAATTTCCCTTGAGCTGTCTCTCGTTCGTTATCCACCATAGTTTATCAACAATGGCCTCTGCTGGTAATCCATAGTTTTGCCAATTTGGCCTGCATGTAATCTGAGTGTTCGTTCCTTTGCTCGCTGTAAATTCTGGTAATGCAAAGGCCCGTGACGTACTGCTGGAAATGCAGGTACTATTTGCCAATTACACTCGCTGTTTGCCTGATAGATGGCTAGTATTTGACTATCAGGTCATAGCAGGCTTACTTAATCTTGTTGTTTGCCCCTAGGCAAAGTCACCAACATATTTACTGTTTTTAATAGTAAATCCTAGGTAATCAATTACCCTTGTAGGCGTCAATTTTGATTTAACTGGATGGATGAGGTAACCAATTCTTTCAAACAGGGTTTTGATTTGCTTTGACTGATGCTTCTGCCAATTCTTGGTGACTCCAAATTGAAAATGTCCTCCAAATATGCCATTACTATGTGGTTTTGAGACCTTTGTAGTCCCAGAATTGGTTTCCGTAGTTTAGTCAATAGTCTAGGAGCTGCTGTCAACCCATTTGGCAGAGCCATGCCATCCAGTTAAACTTCAAATATCTCCTGTTCTTAGTGAATAGACACCGAATAGTATGCATCTTTGAAGTTGATGCATGCCATGTGACCATTTTATAGGAAGCTCCTATAAAACAGTTGTTAGAACATAACAAAATTTTACTGTTCTGAAAGTCTATACTGCACAAATGAGTTAAACCTGGATGAAGTGACATCCTCCATCTGTCACCTGTCCTGGAAGGCAATCCTGCCCATAATACTGGGCCTGCCTCGAAGACAACTCCGGTCCAAGTTCCAAGTCTGCTTGGAACCTATGTATGTTGTGCAGTAAAATAATCACATGTTGTTATCTGTTTTTTAAAACCAGATCTGAAATTCATGTTATTGTCATTTTGAACAAAAACACAAGAGTAAAATTACCAACATGTAACTGGTCCACAATCCCTTGTTTCGGTAAACCCAGACCCACCTACCTCCATGGCTACCGGTGGTCTTGTGGTAAGCCCAAAGGCCCCTGATGCGGGTTCCTTTTCTCTCCTTGATTGGGAGTAGGACTGGTAGGGAGTGTGGATTCCATGTTTCTCCTGACCACTGCTTTAGTCTTGGTCTGAAAACCTTATCATACTGAGCTTGCCTTGTAAGACAATTCTGGCCATAATTCTGAGTCTGCCTTGAAAGACGACTCTGATCATATTTCCGTGCCCAGCTTTCAAGCTACCACCGGCTTCAGTGAACTGCTTATCCCCTATGGAGGTGTGGGGTGTGTTTGTCGCCTACTGATGAAGTTTGCTTGTCGTTGTACCTTGATTGGTCCGACAGCTTTTGCTTCCTTCTTCTGGTCTTACCTGAAGAGAGGATTCGGCGGCTAGTTTCTCCAATGTCACCATGATAGCGCTGTTCCCTTGCCGGCATTTGTGCGAATATTCTGCCAACTGCTGGCTCTTGAGGCCATATGCATGTGCTTCAGTATGTTCATACTTTAAATTCGAGATCAGTTACCTACTGATCACTCACACTTCCCTCCACTGAGAGTGAGATTTGTAGGCAGCCCTGAAAACAGGTGCTGCCGCAGGCCCCTGAGGATACCTGCGCTGACATGGCCCCTCCAGCGGACCTAAATGAGATTCTTGCTTTGGGTCAGACTGAAACTGACCGTGGATGCTCCTCTCCTCAGAGCAGGAGACATTTGTGCAGCCCTGAAACAGGTGCCGCTGCCTGCGGGTTCTCCATAATTCCCGGGCTGATAACTCCCTCCTTTGGAGTATATCATTGTGGAGCACCTCTCCATCAGGTGCTCCATGTGGGTTTTGAACGTTTAAACACATTACCCATGAAGGAGGTTATCCTCTCCATCCGGGATCCTCCTGGCCTACCCTCCAATTGGGTTTGCCTAGGTACTCCTGGCCCGTTTTGTTTTCCCCATGTGTGAGGCTGCTGGCACGGCCTGCTGTAGAGGCCCGTGCTGATACTGCTCCCTCCTTCGGAGCAGATCATTGTTGGAGCAACTTCTCCATAAGTTGCTCCATGTGGGAGAGTCGTCCTCAGACGCTCTCCGTTGAGGGAGGGTATCCCTCTTCCCCGGACTCATCTGAGTCAACGGGTGTCAGACTTGCGGGTGGTTTTTACGTCCCGCAGGACCACCACGGAGCTCCTCCTCCTGCACCAAGTCTTTCCTGCCGGTTTTGCCGGCGGTAATGTCGGGAACAAGACCGTCGCCCGCTACTGGGAATGCTGCGGTCTTCGGCAGCCGACTTCCCCACGGACCGTCTCCTCGACATCTGGGCTCTGAAACTACAAAAAGCTTCAAGTCCGAGAGAACGCAGGTAAGTAGTTCAACTTTCCTTACCTGCCGATCCTGACGGCTGGGAGGACACAGTGCCTCTCCAGTCCGTCATGCGCGTTGCGTTCAGACGTAATGACGCGCACGCAGACGGACGGCCCTTCTTCACGTAGTCACTCACGTGACTCCGAAGTAAAATCTATGTCTTCTGGTCTTTGAACCCTCTGCTGGTGGGAATGGATTACCTCTGATATTGTGCACTTCTATCGAATCGCCAATTTTTTTCCTTCTTCAACATCTAAATCTAACCTTTCAACTTAAATCTCTCATCCCCAGAACTATTCTGGTTGATCTTCCTTTCGTCTCCCTGGGATGTTCATCCTTATTAAAATTAGGTAACCATAATTGGATGTACTACTCCAGTTGATGCCTAATCAATGTGTACGAAGGAACTGCAGATGCTGGTTTTCACTGAAGATAGACACAAAATGCTGGAGTAACACAGCGCGTCAAGCAGCATCACTGGAGAAAAGGATGTGCTATTCCTTTTCCCCAGAGATGCTGCCTGACCTGCTGAGTTGTTCCAGCATTTTGTGTCTATCTTCGAGGCCTAATCAATGTTTTATTAAGGTTCAGTTTACTGCATTCTAGCTTGATTCCATTACGCTCGATGAAGCTCATATTCTCGTCTGATTTACACTTGTACTCTCAATGTGTGCCATCGTCTTCAAAGATTTATGCACATATACCAAGGTCCCTCTGTTCCTGCACTTGTTTTAGGACACTGTATTTTAGTTCTGATTTTGTTTCTGTGAAATTGTATAATTTAGCACGCTTTTGTATACATTTTGGCGGTCATTTGTATGCCAAGTCTGCCATCTTACCTATACTCTCTTGCAGTCTGCTACTATCCAGCTCGCTTTCGTCCACATCTCCCAAGTTTTCTGTAAGCTACAGATTTGAAAATTTACACTGCAAACATATAAAATTGTTGAAACATATAAGATTGTTAAGGGCTTGGACACACTAGAGGCAGGAAACATGTTCCCGATGTTGGGGGAATCCAGAACCACGGGCCACAGTTTAAGAATAAGGAGTAAGCCATTTAGAAAGGAGACGAGGAAACACTTTTTCTCACAGAGAGTTGTGAGCGTGGAATTCTCTGCCTCAGAGGGCAGTGGAGGCAGGTTCTCTGGATGCTTTCAAGAGAGAGCTAGATAGGGCTCTTAAAAATAGCGGAGTCGGGATATGGGGAGAAGGCAGGAATGGGGTACTGATTGGGGATGGTCAGCCATGATCACATTGAATGGCGGTGCTGGCTCGAAGGGCCAAATGGCCTACTCCTGCACCTATTGTCTATTGTCTAAACCATGTCCAAGTCTTTATTGTATCAAAAAATAACACCAAGCAGTTGGTGCCTTCTAGAAATAAGGCAAGAAAAGAAGTTGGCAGCAAACAAAAGATTTTGAATGCAATAACAGTCGTGGGAGGCTTATGTTTGATGAATGAATCCATGCATTGTCAATTAAACTGCAGCTTGTATTAACAGAGTCAGATATTTTCTGTTCTGTAGACATTTCACGAGTTGGATGATTTTTGTTTTGGTTTGACAATTGTGATTAGATTGTCACAAATTCAAATTTAATTATTTCTGAAATGTTGATTTACATTTCTTGGAAATGAAATATCTTGTTGGAACTTTCATGTTGTGATACATACTAAAGTTAATAAACCTAATTTGTTTTTTTAATTTCAGAATACTCTGGTCATGCCCATATTCTTTTGGCTGCAATGGAAAAAGTAAGTAACAATGCTGTACACATCTTGAATTATTGTCATTATCCTAAATTCAGCTCACAATGGCTGGATTTTCCAGGTAGGAATATTAATTCTGTGAAATTGAACTTGGACTCCTGATAATGCTTAGGTGTTTGTATAAACATTATCTGTCGGCGAAAGGTTTTCATCATGCTGTATCTCCCATTATTCATAGCAATTTTCAATATCATAAGTGATAGGAGTAGAATTAGGCCATTCGGCCCATCGGCTTCTCTGCAATTCAAACTTGGCTGATCTATCGCTCCCTCCTAACCCCATTCTCCTGCCTTCTCCCCATAACTTCTGACACCCATAATTATCAAATATAATTTATTACTTAGTCCTGAATGTACATTTACCTTTCCCACTTGTTGCAGTACTGTATGTTAAAATTGAGACATTCAATATGACTGTTACTACATGATGAGAATATTGAAAGAAAATTAATTTGTATTAAATATATATAAATTGAATTACAACTAATTAGATTTAAAACTAGTGCTTATTTCATATATGCAGAAATTTGTAAATGAATTTTGTAACTGTGATAAAAAGCAATGTCAGTGGCTTCATGCTGATAGGCGTCAGAACAAAATGAACGAAATGGAATTGTGAAAAGTAAATTCATGAAGTAAAATTAGATTGTTTCATTTGAACAGTTTGTCCTTTAGTTTAGTTTAGCGATACAGTGCGGAAACAAGCCCTTTGACCCACCGTGTCTGCACATTCCCGCACATTTACACAATCCTACACGCACTAGGGACAATTTACAATTATACCAAGCCAATTAACTTGCAGACCTGTGCATCTTTTGAGTGTGGGAGGAAACAGGAGATCCTGGAGGAAACCCACACAGGTCACGGGGAGAACGTACAAACTCCGTACAGACAAGCACCAGTAGTCAGGATTGAACGTGGGTCTCTGGCGCAGTATGGCAAGAACTCTATTGCTGCGCCACCGTGAAGAGCTAAATTATCTATCACTGATGCATTAACATAGCACATTCTATGAGTGGGGATCACATTAGTTTCCTACATGAAGCTGCACAATTCCATTTCGTAAGGCGTTTTACAGAACAGAATTACAACTGCATCAAAACAGCTGCTTTTGATAAAATCAGCATTTTCAAATCAAATTACATCAGAATGATTTTGAAAATGTCGTACATTAAAAAGCTTTAAAGTTGCAACTAAGTTTCAAGAATGTGGGGAGATGTAGAATGAATGTAGATTTTTTTTTTCCCCCTTCTGCACGGTAATGGGCAATTTTGAAGAATTTGCAGATAAATGCATCTGTAATGTTGAACAGAGAATCGTTGCAGACAGGCTCTCGATTAGTTTAATGGGCCCCATAAAAGTTTAATAATGCACTCTGTTGCACGTATCACAAACACAATGAGCAAGTCCGAACTTGTGATGGTTATGAATTTATGTTATGCTGGCTATTCGCACATCCTGAGTGGTTGTACATGTAAGAATTAGTATTAAATATTCAGCTTCGATATCCTAATATTGCTCTTATATATTCATTTACAAGCATACACTGTCATTTCATAAATGTTTTCCCATATAGTGAAGGTTTCAAACTCGTTAGCAAAATGGTGCACGTAATCTGGAACTAATTAAAGACGAATTTGAAATAATTTTCACCTGTCGCGAGTAGATTTATTTCCAGCCCTACGTAGGATGCTTTCACTCATCAAATCAAATTACTATGCATGCTTTAGCTGTAAAGGTGTCAAAATCTTAGTTCAGAGCTAACAGGCTTCTCTTTGTGTAGCAGGGGGTTTGCTAAATTAAGAATCCTATTTCCCTTGCATTTTTTTCCCTTTAGTTTATCTCGTCTGTATCAAATATGAAGGTGTTTCAGAAAACTTAATGGAACAAGTACTTGCGCAAGCTGAACTTTGTTTCAAAAATCATGAAATTCCTTTTTAGAATAATGTTATTGTATGAATTTTGAAACGGCCTGTGCCAAATAATAAATTTGACGATGTAGAAAGACCTTAAGTATGGATTTTTCCCCTTCCATCCATACTAAACTCATATTTTTAATTCTGATCTATTTAATAATCTTCCTTGGGGGGGAAATTAAACTATTCTAAATCTGTGCCTCCAGAGGGTCTAATGTATTTTCTTTCATTTAGATTTAAAGGTCACTTATCAAAGTTGTGAGAATTTGCAAATCAATTATATTCAAAGCATGGATAATAACATTTCATTTCCCAAGTCCACACAACCATGTGTTGAGCTTTGCTGGAATAGTGTAAGAGGCCAAAGAGAGGGAGGACAGAATGAGAGTAAGACAGAGAATTCAAGAGGCCGTTAACTGGAAGTTCAGGGTCACCAGTTGCCTTGTCAATTAATTCTTATTCCTGTCTGGTTTTGGCCTCTTGCCCTATTCCAGGGAAGCCTGATGTAAACACGAAAAATGCCATCTCTTCTGCCTAAGCATATAACAATCCCACAGATTTCCAACCTTTTCAATTTGTCAGAATTGGTCTGCTCACTGTTATTAACACAGTTTTTCTCTCTCCATAGATGCCGCCTGATTTGATTAATATTTTCTGCAATTTATTTTATTTAGGGTGTCTACCAACTCTTGTTCTGCATCTCACAAATCCCACATTGTTCTCTCTCTCTCTCAATTCTCGCTCTCTCTCTCTCTTCCTTTACACCACCTCCAAACACATCAGCTGCAAATAACAAGCCTTCATCAAGCGTCTGTCAGCCAGCACCAACACCATCTGTGGCATTCGCACTCTTATGGTTTCCACCATGTCACAAGCACCTCCTTTGCTCTCTCCACTTCACTGGAACAAAAAAATATGCTTTTAAAGAAAATCGTCAACCTGAAACATTTAACTCTGTTTCCCTCCAAAAGGCGGCCTCACCAGTGTAATATTTTTCCCTTCGATTTCCATTATCTGCATTTTTTTTTTTTGCCTTCTCACATCTAAAGTGATTGTTTTTCCACTTGGATGTTTGACCTACCATTTTCTCTTTTTCCCCAAACCACAGCATTTAAAAAAAAAAAAATTGTGATTATTTGGCTATTTAAAAAAAAAACAAAAAAACTGAGGACATGTAAAATGTAAATATTTTTTCTTCAAAAATTCCATGAAACATCTGGTTTACAAAATTGCAATACTTGAAACTTTAGCCTCTTACATTAATCCTCTGAGATTTCTCCATAAACACTAGCCAATTAAAAAAAAAAAAAAAGACTATGAATTGTTCTTTGTTACTGGTAGTGATTGATTTGTGAGCTGTGTTACGCACTATATGACACCATTCTGATTTTTTAAAAATGTTATCTTGGGCCATTTCTTTAAATAGACTAACTCTGGAAAAATGGTGTCAGAGGTGGTGGTGATTTTTGTTCTGTTTTAATAACCTCCAGGCTGCTTAATGCTTACTCAGTGCAGGATGTGTGCAGGTACTGAATAAGGAAAGGTTTCACTCGCACAATACTGGATACAATAAACCCCGAAAGCAGGATGAGAACTTGTATAAAATAGCCCGTGACTCATCCACTCAATCAACAAGAGCTGCATTGAAATGTCACGTGGTGTAAAGATTAACAGTCATTAAAAACCTTCAATAGTTCACTCCTTTTAAAAAATGGTTATGGGAGAGTACATGATTATTACGAATAGGAGTATAGTCATTACATTGCAGGGCAAGTGTATAAAATCATGAGAGGAATAGATCGGGCAGACTCACAGTCTCTTGCCCAGATTAGGTGAATCGAGGACCAGAGGACATAGGATTAAGTGAAGGGGAAAAGATTTAATAGGACTCCGAGGGGTAGATTTTTCACACAAATGGATGGATGGAACCTTGTAGACTCTTCGGAAGGTACAAGGTACCAGGGACTATACTGGAAGTTGGACAATTTTTACATTTATCAAGCCAATTAACCTACAAACCTGTACGTCTTTGGAATGTGGGAGGAAACCGAAGATCACGGAGTAAACCCACGTGGGTCACGGGGAGAACGTACAAACTCCGTACAGACTGCGCCCGTAGTCAGGATTGGACCCGGGTCTCCGGCGCTGCATTTTGCTGTAAGGCAGCAACTCTACCGCTGCTCCACCGTGACCGCCCTAGAGGAGGTAGTTGAGGCAGGGACTATCCCAACATTTAAGAAACAGTTAGACAGGTACAGTGCCCTCCATGATGTTTGGGACAAAGATCCATCATTTATTTATTTGCCTCTGTACTCCACAATTTGAGATTTGTAATAGTAAAAATCATATGTGGTTAAAGAGCACATTGTCAGATTTAATAAAGGTCATTTTTATACATTTTGGTTTCACCATGTAAAAACTAAAGCTGTGTTTATACATAGTTTCCCCCCCCCCCCCCCCCCCCCCCCATTTCAGGGCCATTTAATGTTTTGGACACGTGGCTTCATGGGTGTTTGTAATTGCTCAGGTGTGTTTTAATTGTCTCCTTAATGTAGGTATAAGGGAGCTCTCAGCAGCTAGTCTTTTCTCCAGTCTTTCCATCACCTTTCAAAACTTTTATTGCTGCTTATCAACATGAGGACCAATGAAAGTCAAAGAAGCCATTATGAGACTGAGAAACAGGAATAAAACTGTTAGTGACATCTTAGGCTTACCAAAATCAACCGTTTGAAACATCAGTAAGAAGAAAGGGAGCACTGGTGAGTTTATAATCGCAAAGGGACTGGCAAGCCAAGGAAGACCTCCACAGCTGATGACAGAAGAATTCCCTCTATTATAAATAATCCCCAAACACCTGTCAGACAGATCAGAAACACTCTTCAGGAGTCGGGTGTGGATTTGCCAATGACCACTGTCCGCAGAAGACTTCATGAACAGAAATACAGAGGGTACACAGCAAGATGCAAACCACTGGTTAGCTGCAAAAATAGGATGGGCAGGTTACAGTTTGCCAAGAAGTACTTAAAACAGCAACCACAGTTCTGGAACGTGATCTTGTGGACAGATCGGCATCTGCAGTTCTTTGTTTCTATATTTGGTCTGTTAGATACTTAACTAATTTCATAAATGACCAAGCAAATATGAAGACTATCTCAGCATTGGTTGGGAACTGACAGCACAACCCCAGCCCAGTCCACGATGTAAAACTGTTCCTGTGAATATCTGATGACCTGAGTCTCGATTGGCAGAACTGTTCCTCAAACTCAATAAAAAATAAAAAAAAAAGCAGCGTGATGTATTATTTTTAATTGAAGATTCTTCATCGTGATCATGGCCGTGGCAGAAAATATTCTTCCTTGGCAACAGTACAGAAACATATTGGCAATGTTGCCTTGGAAGTTGCTCATATTGACTGAACACCCTGCAGTTTCAAGGCATTAGGTTAAAAAAAACAAAGAGCTGCAAATAAATCTCTTATCTACCACTTACCACCCTCCCTTCAGCTAATATCCAACATTTAGATGAAGTATCAAGGGAACAGAATGGGATCTTCTTCATCCATTACAAAGAGTGACCCAAACCACCTACTCCCATCAAAGTGATGGAAAGTTTTAGGGATACAGCATGGAAACGGGCTCTACAGCCCACAAAATCCATGCCAACCATCCATCACCTGTTCACACTGGTACTGTTATCCCACTTTTTCATCCATGCCCTCCAAATTTGGGGCAATTTACAGAGGCTAATTAACCTACAACCCCACACGTCGTTGGGATGCGGGAGAAATCGGGAAGAAACCCATGCGTTCATGGGGAGTACATCCAAACTCCATGCAAACGGCCCCCCAAGGTCAGGATGGATCCCGGATCTCCGGCATGGTGAGGCAGAAGCTCTGGCAGCTGCACCACTGCACTATTCTGATTTGATGACTCTGCCAGTCACTCACTCGCTCAGCAATAGCTTCACCAATTCTTAACATGGGTTCTGCCATTGTCACTCTGCCTCGGTGATTCTTGTAGTCTGATAAATACTTTTCCTTCACAATGTCAGAAATGGAGATGTTTGTTGATGGTACAGTACTGAATTCCTTTTGCATTCCTTGGATAACAAAAGTCTGAGCCGGCGTACTGCAAGACCTTGATAACAATTCAGGCAGGATTGATAAATGTCAAGTAACATTTGTGTCACACAGACGGCTTGGAAAGACTTGCTCTAACAAGAGCATTTAATTATCTTCCTTTTAACATTTGTAATAAATAATTGAAGAATACATCCCCAACAACACTGCAAGGATAGCATTGATTCAAGAAGGTGACTCGCTTCACTCTGTCAAGGGCAATTACAGGCTGGGCATTGTGAGGTATTCATGCAAGTGACATCCCTGGGCCTTGAATGAATAAATAATACAAATTCATGGCTACTATTTGTCATGGGCTTGCAATTTTTAGCTAAGCAATGGCTGTTCATTTTGGCATGAGCTGGTGGATATGAAATTGGTCACTCCATATGATATGCGTAGGAAAGAACTGCAGATGTTAGTTTAAACCTAAGATAGACACAAAAAAATCAGGTCAGACAACATCTCTGGAGAAAAGGAATAGGTGACGTTTCGGGTTGAGACCTTTCTTCAGACACGTTTCTGGTCGAGACCCTTCTTCGGACTCGTATGATTTGCTGAGTACTTGCAATAAATTAACGAGCAATACCTGCTAAAGGGCCGAATACTCTTGGCCTGCTGGTTGGGTGCATGTCATAGATCATTTTTTCCCTCCTAAAAAATGGGTAGAGAAAGGTGGACTAATTTTAGAAACTATTGCTTATGAGCTTGTTTTATAATGGTATTGAAACATATTTTAGTCAAAAAAGGTTTTAGTTTTAGAGATCCAGCATGGAAATGGGCCCTTCGGTCCACTGTGTCCATGCCAACTATCGATTGCCCATTCACACTAGTTCAACGTTGTCCCACTCTCCCACCCTACTCACAGGGGGAAATTTACCGAGGGAAATTAACCTATAAATCTGCACGATGTGAGAGAAAACCTGAGCACCTAGAGGAATCCCACACATACAGGGAGAACGTGCAAACTCCACACAGACAGCACCTGAGCTCAGCATCAAACCTGGGTCTCTGGCGCTGCAAGGTGGCAGCTCTACCAGATGCGCCCCTGTACCACCCTCGAGTTTCTCATTGATTGGTAATACAACGTTCTTCAGAAATTAATTTTAGTTATTTGTCAATAAGTGGGGGGAAAAAAATCCAAGCGGCATTTCGGAAATGAGCGACGAATACATGATGCTGTTGCTTGTGCCATTGTTTTAATGTGGATTGACTCCATCTCTGTTAAGGTGGGTACAACAGATTCCGTGGCACTGTTTAAAAAAGATAAGGAACTTGGTATTTTGGCAAAATCGGCGAAGTAGATAAATTGGCCATCTATGCAATATGCTGTTTGTGGTCACAGTGCCATATTAAACTATGTTACAACAGTAAACACCTCAGTGTTTGTCAAGGATTTGTGACATCTACTTTATTTGAATGGTGATACATCGTCTGTCATAAACTCTCAGTAACCCAAAGATCTCTTTCCTCATAGAATTGAAGTATCTTTCATCCTCAGCCAGAAATATTAGGAAAGGCTATTTTCAAAACTTGTCTGATTTGATGAATGTCTGTTTAACTGAGCTTTTGTTTTTAAAGTAAGTGTATTATACTACAGAAACCAATACTCAAGATGATTAGTAAAAACCAAGTACCACCAGGGAGTTCATCTGCTTATGCTGTTCCTACTCGTTAATGTAAATATTCTAGCTCTTAGTGATATCACCATACTAATTCTCTGTATATTTGTAGATTTGATTGAGAGAATAGTTTACATCAGTGGTATTTCATCATCCAGTTAGAGTAGCTTTACATTTTTTTTAAATCTTTGTTCTTTGTGCCTAGAATTTTACATTTGTACTCGCTGGGGACTTCTTTGAGCTTATTGTTGACCTCATTCATTTGTCTTGCAGCATGTCGATGGAAGCTTTTCTGTGAAGCCCTTAAAGCAAAAGCAGATTGTAAGTATTGTAAGCGTATGTGCATCATGATAATAATAATAATAATGGATGGGATTTATATAGCGTCTTTCTAGAATACTCAAGGCGCTGGTGGTGAGCAAATGTATTAACCTGTTCAGGAGTGTTTGATCCAAGTCTGCAGTGGTCCTGCTTATTCACTCCATGCCCCTCTTAATAACCACCTGAAAGCTGTTCCCAAAAGGAAATGTAATGAAAGTTAATCTCATGCTAACATCTTGATGTTATCTGCTATCTGCTGTGTGCCGATGGGATCCAAAGCCTAATTTTCGACTTGGCTGCAGAAGGCCAAAATGAATTCCCCTACCATCATTCTTTTGTTCAACCCAGGCATTTTACCACATGGTATGAAGCATTGTTTTGAAAATTAATAAACACATATCCATGAAGGACAAAACAAAGTTAATTCATAAAATGGCACTCATCTCTTTAAGGTAAATTTCATCAGAATTAGGCAAGAAAATAAAGTGTCTATAATTTAGTCTGAACTTGTGCGAAACAAGGTTACTATTTCAAACAATATTGGCACCTACATATTACAGTTGAGATCAGCATATGGGACGTACTTAGCCAGAATCTTGTGGTACGTGAAGAATAACAAAACAAGTTGATGATAATTTGGAGGATTTTATTCTTTACTGTATTCTAATCGAACAATCCCTAACTGACCTAATTTTCCTTTGGGGAATCTAAGTGTAGTTATGAAAACAACAAATGTTGTTGAAGTTGGTGACTTAATTCCTCTGTGGAAAAAAATGCAATAAATATTTGGGAATTTGGCATTGAGAAATATTTTAAATTAGAATATTACAAATGTATCTGAAGAGCCAATGTATGATTTATCTTTTCCAATCTCTTTGAATAAGATAATTTTGCCAACACATTTAAAACTTGCCCTTTAAGCACATTAATTGTTCCCAAACAATTTCAAGTAAATTATCTTGCACTTACGCTCCATGTAGATTTTTTTTGTCCTTTTAAAATAAATAATTTTGAATTCATGTTTCTAATTGCAATTTTGCTATTTTCAGAGACAAACTAAATTAAAATTCGAGGCACATTTTGAAAGGATTGATCCCAGTAATATGAAATATGTAAAAGAAGCTGTGCGGTGGGACATTATCCAGATGGCTCTGCCTTTTTGTATAATGCAGAGTAAAAAGATATTGGGATTAAGCTGCTTAATCAGTGATTTCAATTAAAAAGAAAAATTAAAATGCTGGGCCAACAGTTACAATATATATTATGTGACTTGCCTGTGGAGGTGATGACTGAAAACTTGCCACAGCTGGGAGTTTTTATTTCTAGTGCAAGTGCTAGTTGAGAAATACTGTCACTATTGCCTTCCCTTTACATTGATGGGTGGCAGCTGTCGGAGACTAGTGGGGTGCAAAAAAAAAAGTCAGTTGAAATTATAATTTCTATTTGACTTTTTTATGTTGAGAATCTGAATACATTTTATGTTGTTGGATGTGTTAATTTCTAAGGGCTCAGTTCCGTCTATTTTTGCTAGCTTCTATCTTGCTATGTAGTCTCCTCTGACGCAATTGTGTGTTAAATTCTGTGTGTTTCTAAACTACATTAGTATACCCTATGTTGATCGCTATGCATATAATGTCCATGTCCTTCTCCTTGGTTTATATCAATGTAAAGTACTCGTATAGTACCTTACCTACATCCTCTGACTCCAAGTATAAATTCCCTTTTTGGCCTTGAGTAATCCACCCTCTCTCCAATTACTCTCTTGTTATTAACATATGAATATAATGCCTTGAAATTCTGTTTAATCCCACCTGCCAGTGTCATTTCAGGGCTGCTTCTGGTCCTCTTAATTCTTTGTGTGTGTGTGTGTGTTCTTTCCTGCTTTCTTTATATTCCTCAAAGGCCCAGTCTGATTCCATCTTTATGAATCTTACACATACTTTGTTTTGAACTCCACTCGTTCTTCAAAATTCCTTTACCTTGATTTCCTTATCCCTCCTCCTTAGAGGACCATACCAGTCTTGAACTCTAATCAGTTAGTCTTTAAAAGACTCCAACATGTCAGATGTGGACTTATCCAATAGCAGCTGTTCCCAATTTACTCGCCCAGGCTCCTGTCTAATAACATTGTAATTTGCCCGTTCCCAAATTAGTGCCATACCTGGAAAGGCCAGACCTATCCATGTTCGTAACTGTCTAAAAATCTATGGAGTTGTGATCATGGTTACTAAAACACATGGAGTTGTGATCATGGTTACTAAAACACATCTCCCATTGAAACGCCAGTTGTCTGGCTGTGCTCGTAACACTCTTTCAATAAACCTGCTTGCATGCACTAACAAATTTTGCCCTGACTAAGTCTCTTGCACTAAGGAAATCCCAGTTAATGATGGGAAGTCAAAGCCATCCACTATGACAACCCTGTTGCTTTTAAATCTTTTCATAACTCGTCTACATATCTATTCCTCTATCTTCCTCTAGCTATTGGGAGTGATTGCACCTTTCTTATTTTGAGTTCTGCGGATGAAACCAGCAGTCTGTCTTCTCCGAGAGACCTACTTGTACCTGGGTTCCATACATTTAAATAGACTAAACTAAAGCTTGCACTGTGGTGAGGGGTGGGGGGGGGGGGTCAATGCAGGTTGACACAAAAAGCTGGAGTAACTCTGCGGGTCAAGCATCATCATTGGAGAAAACAAAATGTGTGCTGTTTTGGGTCGAGACCCTTCTTCAGACTGAGAGTCTGGGAAGGGAAAACAAGAGATGTAGACAGCACATTGAACAATTAATGAAAGAAAAGGTGAAAAGCACTGACTTTAAGTGTGATTTTTACAGTTGCTAGGATGTGATAAGCAGCCAGGGATTAGGAATAACTGGGTGGTTTCCAAAGTAAATGGTGCAAAGTTGATGGGATACAAATTGTGCTGTGATATTGTAGAGGTCCTTACTTTATTAATCTATTATCAATGTAAATTATTACTATGGATGACAATAACTGAGCAGATGAGTGGACACAAGTTCACAACGAGTGGTTGTTCGTTCTTTTACAATTCCAGAAATGAGTAACTTGTTTCGATTGCATTTGGTTCATTATTGTATCATTCCCTGTACCGGTTAAAATGCTCAATGCCAGTACAACCGTTCACCAAAGTCTTATGATAATATTTTGAGGGACATGTCACTGGAGTATATAAATACGTCAAAGTAATCTAAAATTCATAAAATTAGTTCTTCCGTGAATTAAGTGTCAAAATGTAAAACGGTCCTTATTCTGATAATGCAAGCAAATGCACACAAAAAATTGTGCAGGCCTATTAATGGGAACTTCAGCAAATCTCTCAGCAGGATACTGAGCACACAGTGCATGTTGATTATCTTACATCTTGTTCTATAAGAACAGAAGCATGGTGTGTTTCTGCCCCCTGCTGTGAATACTTGTAAATGCTTCACATTTGAAAAAAGCAGATGAAAGCCTAGTACAAATTATGCCTTATCATGCAGATTTTTCCAAACTACGCTGGAGGGCTTGAACAGCTATTAGCAATGCCAAACAACAAAATCTAATTTTGTATCTCGAGGGAAATGAGTGTCAGTACTAGTTGTTGCGATTAATGTTTTTATTCTGTCGAAATGTTCGGAAACAACATCCTCAATATGCTCCGTAGGCTGGCCAGCATCCTCTTTACTAAAAAAAATCTGGACAGAAGGAATGGATGACTTTTTGGGTCGAGACCAGACTTTCGTCTGATGAAAGATCTCGACTCAAAATGTCACCCATTCCTTCTCTCCAGAGATGCTGCCTGTCCCACTGAGTTACTCCAGCTTCTTGTGTCTATCTTTGGTTTAAACCAGCATCTGCAGTTCCTCCCTACACAGTCACATTGGCTCCATGATTCTCCTAATCTTATTTCCTTGCAGGTTTGTAACTTAATCTCTCTTACATGCTCATTTCCCTTTACCAAAGGAGTAATTAATAGTCGTTAAAATTGAAGAAAAGGCACGATCTTATTGAATGATAAGCAAACTCTATTATTTTCCTGTTTCTCGTGTTGATAAGAAGTGAAAGTGCGTGAATGAATGGAGGCAAAGCTTAGAAATAGCTGAAGTTAAACCTGCCTATTAAAGACAATGTTAAGGTTTTAAACCTTCTAAATAATCTTGGAAGAATTAGAATTCAAATGACTGAGTTGGAATTCCATCAACGATACATGGATTGTTTTAGTCTAGGTATACATCAGTCATGTTTCTGATTTTATCCTAAATGCATTTCTGTTTGTCTCTTTTGCAGGTTGACCGAGTCAGTTATTTATTACAAGAAATATATGGTATTGAAAACAAAAATAACCAAGAAACAAAGGTACCATTTTCCATTGTCCTCGCTCAATTACCTTGCTTTGGATTGAATAATTATGCTTTATTTTCATTTAATATTGGTTTTATTTTTTGTCATAAAATATGTAAGTTGCTTTCTAGACATAATACACTTTTACTTAAAAATCTAGACATTTTCAGTTATGAGTAGGCACGGAATTCATGAGAATCGGCGGTGGACCTGTATTATGAATGAACAAGAAATTACTTTTAAGTATTAATCTCATAGATTTATCTGGCAAAACATTCATTTTAAAACATAACTGTGATTCCTACTGATATACACAGTCAGGAAGAATTCAGAGAATAACTTTATGCACCTGAAAATGTTTGGATACATGACACAAGATTTAGCTGTGAATCGCTGAGAAAGTAATGGCTCCTATTAATTTATAAAATGTCTTCCTTTGCAGCCTTCAGATGATGAGAACAGTGACAACAGCAATGAATGTGTTGTATGCTTGTCTGATCTGCGAGATACTTTAATCCTACCTTGCAGACATCTGTGCTTGTGCAGCACCTGTGCAGATACACTACGTTACCAGGCGAATAACTGTCCTATCTGCAGGCTACGTAAGTATTGCAATGACTTATCATCACACGATTGATTTTAAGATAAAGCAAGAGAATTGGTGAAGGTTGGTGTGCAACATTTTAAAATAATCAGAATGTTTTTACAGATATAGCATTGAAACAGGGCCTTCGGCCCACTGAGCCTATGCTGACCATCGATAATCCATTCACACCAATTCTATGTTATCCCACTTTATCATCCACTCCCTACACATATTACAGTCAATTTACAGAGACGTTAACTTACAAAAAAAAGCCAAGAGTTTTATTGCCATATGTCCCAGATAGCACAATGAAATTCTTACTTGCAGCAGCACAATAGAACATGTAAACAGAATATGCAATGCAAACCCGCACGACTTTGGGATGAGGAAGGAAACCGGAGCACCCAGAGGAAACCCACACAAGGAGTATATACAAACTCCACCGCGAAAGCACCCGAGGTCAGGATCGAACACTGGTCTCTGGGGCTATGAGGCAGCATCTCTACCAGCTGTGGCATGCTGCCACCCCACTTACTCTTCTTTCTCTTCAAAAATCGATCTTTATGAAACTAATTAAAAATCCTTTATAGACGATGCAGGAAAATGTATACTATATATTTTACTAACTGGAGTGAATGAAACGGTCTATAGATAACTCCATTACCTAGCCTAATTGACATTTTATGAATGAGTTTAGATAGCGAGCATTTCAAGGATATTTGGCTAGAAAACAACTGTGAAATTGTATCTGACATCCCATATTCTGAGATTATCATCGCTTAAGAACGTGGGAATAGGCCCCATGATCTGTGGGCTTCACCACCAATTAACGAGATCCTGTTTGATCTTTCTAGCTCCGCGCCATGTTTCCTGCGCTATCTTTATAATCCTCGATCCCTTTAATATCCACAAATCAACCAATCTCTGTATTGAAGGCAATTAATATTTGAGGCCCCACAGACCTCCAGGAAAGAGATTTGCAAAGATTGGTCAATGTCAATTCGACTGATGAAATTTCCCCTCATTTTCACCTTAAATGACCTAATCCCTGGAGGAATCTCGCCTCAGGTTCATACAGCACGGAAATGTGCCCTTCAGCCCCCCCCCCCCCCCCCACCTGAGTGCACCAAGCGGCCATTTATGCTCGTCTTGCACTAATCCCATTTTATTTTCCACATGGTCCCATCAACTTCCGCCAGATTCGGCCATTCATCCACCTATCAGTGGCAATTTATAATGGCCAATCAACTCGCCAACCAGCGCGTGTTTAGGAAATGGGAGGAAAACCAAGCGCCTGTCATACAGTCACGGAGAGAACCTGCAAACTCCACACAAAAACACCAGAGGACAGCGCTGAACCAAGTCACTGGTGCTGCGAGGCTGAAGCTTCATCAGCTTTTTGACCTTGTTTATAAGTAGACACAGAAGCAAAGTATTGCATGTATTCTTTTGCCTGGCAGAGATTGCTATCTGGTTAAAAAATTAGTATGAACGTGCATTCTTTATATTAGAGGTGATTTAGGACTTTAGTATTGGACACTGTATTTGACACAACTATTGTGTGTAAATATTTCATTATTTCAGCTCTGATGTCTCTACAATACACCCACATGAAATGATACAGAAGTTGTGTATGTTAAATATGCCTAATAAAATAATTCATAAAATTGGCATTCATGTGCAGTAGATAATGAAAAGATCTTCTATCCACAGCATTTCGTGCATTGTTGCAAATCCGAGCTGTGAGAAAGAGGGCTGGGGCTTTGTCACCCGTGTCGTTCAGTCCTGTCTTGGCACAGACTATGGATCACGACGATCATTCGGTAAGCCACTTACGCCGTTGACTTAATATTTTATATTTTCCTTTAAGAATACGATAAGAAAAATGTAAAACCCAAATGCGTTTTTAATTGACACTCATTTTGAAGACTCAATGTCTGGCATTAATTATTACAAAAGCCTTCTGCATGAATATGTCATTTTTGTTACGCCCTTGGTTGTTGCTAATCAAAATGCTGTGGTCCTAATGCACTCCAACTTAGGCCTTTTGTAATGGAATTAAATTCATTTGTTTCCAAGCATTCCATCTCACGGGAGAGGTTGCATGCACATAATATTAAGTGATTACTGCCAAGTTGGGGGAGTTATCCAATGGATTATTCAAGCTGCAGCCTGATTTGACTGATTTACATGCCCAGATTCAAAGATTTCAAGCAATGTCCTGGATTTCCATCACCACCACTTATGTTGGTTCTGATCCACTTGCCGGTTGGACCTGTTCTCATCATGCCTTTTACATTGTGATTTAAAGAGTAATTACAAGATTAGGCATTCTCCATGGTCTGAATTAAAGTCTTTTCAACTTCTAAAAAAAGTTACCGGAAGGGAATATTCTGTACTTGATTGCTAAACAGAACAATGACATTTAACACAGCAACATCCACATCAAAGCAGCTTGTTGACTGACAAGCTTTCCACCAAATTAAATATTCGATCCTTTCTCCAACACGAGGATTGTCGTTGCATTGTGTGCCAACTACAAACTGCATTGCAATAACTTGTACAAAATGTTTTTTGTTAACTTTTCCTGTGACCACATCCTTCCCTTTCTATTCATTTTATCGGGATGTGACTAAATCAGCATTTATCACCTCATTCCTAATAACCTTGAGGAGGTAGCAGTGAACCTCTGCAATACTTATGATGAAGGTACTCCCATGGTATTGTTCGGTGGAGTTCCAGGATTTGGGTGGAAAGACCTCCATCTCCTACATAGACCAAGAGTGTGGGTAGCATAATTGAAATGATCTTTGGGAATTCCTGTTCATATCACCATCTTCAATGTGTTAAAATCCTGGAATCTCCTGGCTGTCAACATTGAATAATTGCGTAGCACGGAAGTGCAGATGCTGCTTTAAACCGAAGATAAACGCAAAAGGTTGGAGTAACTCAGTGGGTCAGGCAGCATCTCTGGAGAAAAGGAATTGGTGACGTTTCTGGTCGAGACCCTTCTTCAGATGAGTACAGACGAGTCTGAAGAAAGGTTTTGACCCGAAACGTCATCTATTCATTTTCTCCAGAGATGCTCTCTGGCCCGCATGGTTACTCCAGCTTTTTGTGTCTAACATTGATTAATTATTCATCATAAGAGCAGGAATTTTCAATAAGGCACCTTGCCTTGAAGTTCTCGCCATCAACTTGAAGAGCAATTTGGGATGGGCAATAATGCCAAGAATGCACACCCCATGTATGAAGGAAAAATAAAGTATAGTCATGGGGGTTAGCATTACATTTTAGGGAAGTAAAATTATATTGATCAAATTTGGACGCTTTTAACTAAATAAAAACACAATGTATGTACAGAAGCTGTGAAATAAACTCTGTCTGTGTACATTGAAGATCTATAAAGTACAGTGACCAATATTTATTTTAGTGCCATTGTGTACAAGCTAAAAACAAATAAAATCAATCTGTAGAAAGAAGAATTTCCGAAGACCATTTGGTAATCTGAGAGTCTGTTGACTTAATTGTGTTCATCAGTTCAGTTAACAATTTGTGCTTTTCTCTCAATAAATAAATCTTGATTACAGCAGATCTTTATTTCAAAATTAGTTCCTAATTTTCAAATGCTCATAAACCTTGACTCCATTATCACTCTATTTTTTGCATTGACTTGATTTGTCACACTGGTGGAAGAACCTTCCATCACTCAAACTTCCTTCTTAAACCTCTCCACCTTCATACTTTCATTTTACCTAAAATTGAATACATGTTTCAAATTGTACCATTTTGCACCTTTTAACATAAATGGGTCTTGCATGCCTTAAAGGCCTCGGGTTAATGTCAATTAAATTGACTTGCAGTTCATAAATAAAGCTCAGCTGTGAATCATTTGTTTAATCTATGGATTAGATGCAGCCTCACTTTTTTGAGTAAATTTACTTTTCTGACATTTTCCATTGGTGGTAAATGGCAAAAAAAAGAAGCAAATTTGGATTAAATTTAACATTTAACATATTGCTTGAGGTAAAACGTTAAGATCTGTTACAGTTAGACATTTAAAAATGTAGCGCTTTGCTTTAGTTTGTTTTATTCCCTATATTTTAATAGGTTATTGAGAGTAATTCATGCTGAGAGAATGAAGCGGCTGGGCTTAGAGTTTAGAAGGATGAGAGGGAATCTTATTGAAACATATAAGATTGTTAAGGGTTTGGACACGCTAGAGGCAGGAAACATGTTCCCGATGTTGGGGGAGTCCAGAACCAGGGGCCACGGTTTGAGAATAATGGGTAAGCCATTTAGAACGGAGACGAGGAAACACTTTTTCTCACAGAGAGTTGTGAGTCTGTGGAATTCTCCGCCTCAGAGGGCGATGGAGGGCGGTTCTCTGGATACTTTCAAGAGAGA
Source organism: Amblyraja radiata (assembly GCF_010909765.2). NCBI lineage: Eukaryota > Metazoa > Chordata > Chondrichthyes > Rajiformes > Rajidae > Amblyraja > Amblyraja radiata. The sequence goes on along the minus strand of NC_045977.1, from coordinate 34,054,315 downwards.
GCTAGATAGGGCTCTTAACGATAACGGAGTCAGGGGATATGGGGAGAAGGCAGGAACGGGGTAATGATTGGGGATGATCAGCCATGATCACATTGAATGGCGGTGATGGCTCGAAGGGCCGAATGGCCTACTCCATCTATTGTCCATTGTCTAATTAATTGCTAACTTGATTATTCTATTTTAGTCCAGAACTAGGGGTCACAGTTTAAGGATAAGAGGGAAGTCTTTTAGGACCGAGATGAGAAAATCATTTTTTACACAGAGAGTGGTGAATCTGTGGAATTCTCTGCCACAGAAGGTAGTTGAGGCCAGTTCATTGGCTATATTTAAGAGGGAGTTAGATGTGGCCCTTGTGGCTAAAGGGATCAGGGCGTATGGAGAGAAGGCAGGTACAGGATACTGAGTTGGATGATCAGCCATGATCATATTGAATGGCGGTGCAGGCTCGAAGGGCCGAATGGCCTACTCCTGCACCTATTGTCTATGTCTCTATGTTTCTATTTCTAGGCATCTGACCATGTTCCTCCTGGATTTGAGCCAGTTTCCCTTTTGGAGGCTTTAAACGGATTACGATCAGTTTCTCCGTCTATCCCCCCGGCTCCGTTATATGAAGAAATAAACTATTCCGGAATTGGAGATGGTTTGTCTCCATCCAGCAGACAGCTATCAGCAATAGATAGGATGGTGGATAACTGTCCCCAAAAGCCCAAACTGAGCAAATCCTCCGAAAGGTAAGTGTCCAACATTCCTGATCAACTTGCATTTTGTTTGTTATGCCACAATTCCCAATACCTGAAGTTACAGTTTAAATGGATTTACTAGTACATCTTAACCTCCCGCAATGGTTAATTTCATTCATCTTGCACTGATTAAATGCTTCATGATTCGGGGGATAAATAGTGTCCCCTACACAATACAGTGTAATAAGTCATTCACCATGGGTAGGGTCCCCTCGGCTCACCAGGTCTGTGCCAACCTTCAACCACCCGTTCACATAATCCTACATACAGTAGATCTTATTTATATTCTCACCTCGTTCACATCAATTCTCCTCTCCGATTCTACCACCTGAGGCACCTAACAGTGGTCAATTAACTTTCAGGCCTTTGGGAGACAGCAGGAAATTGAGTCAGCCAAAGGAAACACATTGTAAGAAGAAGGTGCAAAATCTCCAAACTCTACCCAGATAATACCAGTGATTATGATTAAACCTGGGTTGCTGGATCTGCGAGGTAGCAGGCCAACGCCATTTAAAAGAGTAGAATGAAGAGGAGGAAATGAAGCATGAAAAGGGGAATTTAAAATCATTGAAAGGAGAGATCATTGTGAGGAGAGAATCCATATCAGAGACGGGCAAGCTGATTAGGTTGAAGACTGAATCATTGGAATTATGTCCTCTAGAGGATTGTCGGTGCTTAAATTTTGACAAGTGCACTCAAAACCATCGTATTGTGGTTATGAAATTGAAAGGGAACACGATTAAGGTTGTGAAGGTTCTGACCCAAAACATCATCCATCCATGTTCTCCACGGATGCTGCCTGACTTGCTGAATTACTCCAGCACTTTGTGTCTTTACTGTGGGACTCTGGCACACTATGGAGGTTTGTGCATATAGCGCTGTGCAAATCAGTTGACATTTTCTATGTCTACATTGTACATTTGAAAGTCTAATTTAAAATATGTACCATCATTTTAGCAGCCTGCGATCTCCATCTTCCCCCATACAAGAAGAAGACGAAGAGAAACTCTCTGAAGATTCTGATCTGTTACAAAAGAATGGGCCACAGCTCCAAAGTGGAACAAGCTCCCAAGAAGTAAGTATGAAGTAGCCTGTTGGGATTGACTAACAGAAATTCCTTTTGTTTTCTCTGAAAGGAAAGCAATGTTTCTGAATGAAATTTGATTATAATTACAATGCAATTAAGAAAATAAATACAATTTTGTGATCACTTTATAGTTAATTGATTAAATTGTATATTTTAACACTCTCCTTACTTGCAGATTTCAACTAGAAATTTATGCTAAAAATGTAATCTAAAGATTATAACAGACCTTGGGGGTGGGAGGGAGATGGTCTTTGATGGTGTCCGTTATTGCCGATTGTCTGCTATAACCGAGTAAGGGATTCGCTCCAACTACCCAGCGGCCAATCTGTGAAACACCGAGTTTACTTCAAATACAAAATTCTTCTTAACAGCTAAAAATTATTTTTTGTTACTGCAAGCTATACTAAAGGCTGCTTATTACATTGTTCAATGGAGTATCATTGCAAAGTTCCGATCGAAGCAATCGTCAATTTCTATGGCCCCTCGCAGTGTAACCAGCAGCCTGTGTTCTTAAAGAGGCAATGCTGTCTGATTACTGTGGGGCCACTCCCTCCGCAATAACTTAACTCCGTTATAATGAGGAGACTTTTCTTGCGATTTCCACTGTCATAAATTTACTGCTTTTGGTGCAACTTTGTATTGATATCAAGGGAAATTATTCTTGCTTCTCTACTGGATTTCAATTATTTTGTCCATACTTAACCCAAAATGTTAGGAGGTCTGGAGCCAAGTTACCACTGGAGAACTTGCACCTTGAACCTGAGTGAGCAAGGTAGAGCTTCAGAGTAGACTGATTAGCATTAGTTGATGAAACTGAATGTACCATTTATATGGACAGGAGATATTTGGAAAATTTACTCTTTTTTTCAGGTAGATGCTGTTGGAATGGAATAGAATGGTTTGATATAAAGCTAATTCTGGAATCAGTCTTCAGCACTACACCATTGAAATAGTTAATTGCATATAGAAAGTGCTGGAAGAAGTCAGCAGGTCAGGCAGCATTAGGGAGGGAAGAGACAGGTGATGTTTCAGGTCTGGAGCCTTCTTCGGTCTGAAGAAGGGATTCTGAACCTAAAAGGTCACCTGTGAGTCTGAAGAAGGGTCCTGTCCTGAAACGTCACCTGCTCATACCCTCCCCAGATTCTGCTGAGTTCCTCCAGCACTTTGTGTTTTGCTCCATATTCCAGCATCTGTGGTCTTGTCTCCATTTAACACCATGGCCATAATTCTGACCGTTTGTGGAATGAATTGAATTGGTAAAAGATTTTTTTCTGAGAAGACAGCGAACATGAAATTTAGCGAAGACACTTGTTCTGATCTCTTTATCCCGTCAAACCTTTCCTATCCATATACCTGTTCAAGTGTCTTTTAGATGTCATAATGGTCACCCGCCTCTACCACTTCACTATGCATTTGCCACTCAAGTCCCGTTTAAGTATTTCTCCTTTCATCTTAAATTTGTGCCCTCTAGTTTTGGAGTCCCTTCTCTGTGGAAAGACTGTCACAGTTCCCTTTTTAAAATCAGAGTATATTTACCAAAGAAGCTACTAGTTCTCCGTGACCTGCCCATTTACCCAAGGTGAGTGTGGATGTGCAGAATTATGTTTATGCTTTGGTTAACTTCATGACAACCAACTTGGCCTTTTGCTCCACAGATTGGGAAAACGGAAGAATCTCCGGAAAAACATACGCACAGTCCAGGTGAGATCTTAGAATGACATGTTGGTACAGTACAGGAGGAGGCAAGTCAATTTAGTATCACTATGAAGCAGATGGAAAATTAGTCTGTTTCCATAACTATGTCTATAACATTTCTAAAACACGTCTATAACAAGAACTCATTTCAATTTATTCCTCTATATTATTGCCAAATCTTTTACCTTAAATTTGTCTGCTCCAATATTCAGCCTTTTTACAAATGGAATCCTTTCCTCATTTTGAGCATCTTTATCAAACCTTTGCTTTAAGGGGAATAAGAAAAGCTTCTGTAGATAAAACCCATAACCAATGTTTTTTTTATCCTCAATACCATTCCTTTAAATTTCTTCTAAAACTCGCATGTAGTTTGTGAACTGGTATCCTGAATGGGGCACAATAAAGATTTAGCCCATTTCATGTTTTATATATCATGTGCCCTGATGTGTAAAGCCAAAGATCTATTTTCTTCAAACCACATTGTGCCATGCCACCTTTTAGAATATTTTAATGCATACATCCCGCGATCTTTCCATAGTATCCATTCACATAAAATGATTGTATCTCACAGTATAATATATGCCCAGATAAAACTTTGCATTAATTATGTTGTGTTATTGTTATTTTAATTTTTAATGTTTAGAGAGCTAGGTTTTCTCATGTGTTAATAACAAAAATGCATGCCTAGGAACATCATTGATAGGAAAAAGGTTGGTTGATCTCTTGTGCCTGCTATGTCATTCCATACCATCGTGGCAATCTTTTCCTCAGTTTCCTTTCAGTGCATAAGACCCTCTATTTCCTTAAAAATCCATTTGTCTTTGATTAATACATTCAGCGACCGAACCTTCCCATCCCTCTTGGGTAAAGAACTTGAAAGATTCGCTGCCCTCTCAGCGAAAACAAATTCTTATCTCTACCATGATTAGTCAACACCTTATTTTGAGACTGTGACCCTGAGTCTAGACACCCCATGCAGGGGAAACATCTTCGCTGCATCTACCATTGGCAATTTTTAAATATTTCAATTATATAATCTCTCATTCTTCTAAACTTGATTACGTTTCCCAATGAATCTTGTTTGTGCATCCTCTGTCATAAATATATCATCACTTCAGTAGGGGACCACACCTGTAAACTGAATTGCAGGTAAAGGTCTCACGAGGGCTCAGTATAATTGCAGTAAGAGGTTTTTAGTATTGCACTGATATCTTCTTACAATAGAGTTTAGTATACAGTTTACTTTCCTAATTGCTTGGAGTACCTGCACTTTACCATCTAACAATTTATGTATAAGGATATCCAGGTCACTCTAAATTGCAACACGTTTCAATCTATTTACAGCCACATTAAAAAAAAAATGTTTTTACCACATTGGACAGTAAAATATTTCTCCAATTTTTTTCCATCTACCATATTGTCACCTGTTCACTTAACCTGCCCATATTCTGCATAGCATCTCTGTTTCCTCCTTATGGTCCATACTTCTGGCTAGTGAACAATATATGAAATGTATTTAGATTTTCAGAAGAGATTTTATTTGTAATAAGAACGATCATGTAAATCTGATTTAAATGTTACTTGAGCAATTGTTAAATAAAAATAATCTATGCTTAAGAATAGAACAACGGAACTTAAAAGATGAAAATGCAAGAGGCATTATAAGTGTCAGACCCAGAATCACAAAATGAGTTCCAGAATATTTCAAATTGGTTTTCAATGTAACTGTCGAGATCTGGGTGGTTTCAGTGTAGTTCCTATCTATTTTCTTGCAGTTGACAGACCTCGCTCTGAGGAAATTGTACAAGATAGCACCAATGAATACGGTAGCCATGCTAAAGAAGATGGGGACACTCCTCTTGCAATTTCCCTACCTGGTAGTTATATATAAACTTTTTTTTATCATAACTATATTTAATTTTGTATGTACTTGGGATTGGGTTGTTGGATTATTTAATTATATGATGGGGATAATGGGTTTATTAGCAATTGTGTACGCTTATGGAAAATAAGGTGCTAAATTCATCTTCAGTAAGTGAAATCTTACACAGGAAGTAACAATATATGGTTTGTTTTAAGTTATATCACAGTTGTAATAATAACACTTCATTATATTTGCTTTAAGATGTTCATGAGATGTAACAAGTATGTATAAAAGGTGCGTCTCATTATTGTCTGTTTTTTCCTCTATTTTGTTTTTGTGCCAATGACAAATGCATTGTGCCTTAGAATTGAGAGGTTTGTGCATTGATTCCTAGTCCACAATGATGCCACTGCAGTTACAATCAGTACCTGCGTAAAGGGAAAGACTAGTCTTATCGCATTCATCCCTGCAGTACTTTATTATGTGTTTCAATACCATATTAACACTTGGACAAGTTGTGGATCAGTTAGCAGATCTCTTTGATCCAGTACGCCTGGAAATATTCAGTACGTTTGAGGACACTTACATTGTTAGGAAATTGTAAGGAAAAAATGTCATCTCCCATCCAGGACTTTGTTCCATTAAATCAAATTACACGGGGGATAGGCGGGAGAATGATCGTGACCTGGCCAGAAAATAATGCTAAAAAGAATTGACAGCTGTCTTTAAACAATGCCACTAGTGTAGTTACTTAAGGTTAAATGTTTTAGATACCTAAATTATCCCAAAACAGTTTTTAAAATGTAGAAGGATTAAAATTTAAAAGCTTACAAAAAACGCCTATGGTCATTATCCTTGCCTGAAATAAAAGAAGATTCTCCAGTGAAAGTGCTGGCGCTATATGGGGACTGCGATCTGAATCCAGTATTGTCATCTGTTGTTATCAAGTTAGTCATTTCTACGTTCCTGCATGCATGAAAATGTAACCTTATTGACCTACACCCACAGAAAACTCAGGCAGTCACAGGGAGAACGTACAAACTCTACATAGACAGCACCTGTTGTCAGGATAGAACCTGAGGCTGGCGCTGTGAGGCAACACCTCTACTGCTGCGTCACCATGAGGCCTTGTAGCCTCTATGTTAATTAGCTTAGCTAAAGTACTCCTCATGATTTTTGATTAATTAGCTTCCAATTATTACCATTTTCACAAGTTCTAGCTACATATTAGATATTTAGAGCCTTGCTAATTATTATATTGCATATAACTGGATTACCAAACATGAGAGAAAGTCACATGAAAAAGATGGCTACTTTTAGCAAAAACATGGTGTATTCTGGCTTCTATTCCTTTTGACCTTATGAATTCTCACCACTTTCTGGGTCAAGAAATCTGAATTTCCAGTTGGAACTCTTGACGCTTTCATCTAATGGGGACCTCTGGTTTTGCTGTTCGCCACAAATGGAAACGTACTTTTTTGCCTGCTCTATTGAAACACAGGATCATAATTTTAAGACACTTTTCCCTCCTCATTCCTCTTTTCAAGGGGGGAAAAACACAACACAACTTTTCATGAAAGACATAGCCTTGCATTTGTGGTATCGTTCTTGTACTCCCATCTTTATCCATTCTTCAGTTCTACCGAATGACCTTCGTGGCAGTTAATGAGCATGCAAATGCCAACAGTTCCAGGAAGAGCTGTTGCCGTTTCGTTAAGTGCTGGCAAATTTGTGATCTGCGTACATGCATGAACAAATATGTGAACCCCAAACTTGCTGGCTTATTGAAGCTGTTCACTCTGGTGCCCCATTTGTCAGAGTGCAAATTTACTGTGAATCACATGTATACCTGTGTTGAAATTCAATGGGAATATAATTTCTCACTTACAAAAACCTCTACTCTCTATTCACCTACCAATGTCTGAAACTAAGAATAAATACTTTTAACCCTACTCTCTGCTCCTTCTCTTGAAACCATTTTTCCTACTTGTCCCCCTGACTCCATTTGTTTTTCTGTCTGTAACATGGCATTTTATTAAAGGATGTTTGGAAGTTTGAATTAATTGTCTCTTTTGCTTTACTGGTCTTTTCAATTCTTCCACGTTGGTTGTTTAGCTTACCACATGCGAAGAATGTAAGGCTTACATCTGTAGGCAAAGTAGTAAAATAAGTAACCACCATTTAAGGAAAAATTAAAGGTGAGAACTATGCACACTGAAAGAATTGAGACTCCACTCTTAGTGAAGTACTTTTCCTGTACTAATTAGAATGGTTCTGTTTCTCAGAACCACCAAGTCTAGCAAAGTGAATCTTTCATTTGAAAAAAATAAGGAGAATATTTTATGCACAATTTCTCCTTATTAAGAAGGAATTTTATTATTAATGTGTATTATAAATTCTGAATTACAGCATAAAGCATAGCAAATACGACAATCTTTTAGATGTTCAAGTGTTGCCTCTAAACATTACCAGTAAAAGACTTCATTCAGATTTCCTGAAACAGGACTTGTTATAGACAGGTATCTGTTTCTGCTGATAACATTAATCTTAGGCAGTGAACTATTGATACCTGGTCTTCTATTCCCCATTTGTTAGCTACAAATATTCAAAGGCTGAAAGAGAATTCATTCTAACAAGTTATTAATGAATGTTAATTTTATATCCTCATTTATAACATAATTCTTTTTGTGTTCCATTTTTGTGTGTTCTTTATTGACTTACTTCATTACCTCTCTAATATATCCTTACCTTTTTCTATCTATAATTTTGCTGATTTGGGCAGCCCTTGGTCCTGATTCCTGCTCAATTGGCATAGAAGATTAATTCTGGTATGTTAACCCTCTTTACTGTTTAATCTTTATTATGATTTTGACTACGTTAACTGTTGTGTTTTCTCTGTGTGCATGAAAATTATAAATAAGAAGTACAGGATGTGAAATCTTTTTCTCTTCCTCCTCCTCCCCCTGCAGCACTAAGTGATCCAACAACTGTCGGCAAATTTTTTTTTTTTTTACTTCTCCGCATCTCTTCTGTACCTTTCAAGCACAACTCTTAGATAAGCCCACCTCATCTTTTGGCTCCCTTTTCATCTTCACTCCTGTTCACACTGATATCCTTGCTGCCGCCATGCTGTTGAAAATAGTCTTTTCGCTGCTCATGTTATAAATGCAAACTCTTCCAAAATGCAGCTTTCCTCATCTGTTCCGTTCCATCACACCATCGTTGGTATATGCAGCCTCCCCCATCACCTGCGATGCAGTGTAAAATCCTGTCCCTATTTGCTTCATGGCTTTGCTGTGTTCCCTTTTGTCTGCATGCATCTCCTTTCCTTTCGTTGCACTCTTGGCTGAAAAGAAATTGTCAATTGCTTCGGCCCCACTCCTTTACTAGTTTCTCATCACCCCTTTACTTCATTTATCTACTTTCCACTGCAGCTGTTGGGCTGGGTTATACACCTTTGAAATGGAAACCAGGTATCCAACCTTATGATCAGCTACTGTTTGTTCATTTTCTTTTAAATATGTTTCAAGGTTTCCGTATCTCCTCAACAGTTCTTTACTGCTTTGTAGGAACGAACTGCAGATGCTGACTTACACCAAAGATAGGCACAAAATGCTGGATCAACTCAGCGGGTCAGGCAGCATCTCTGGAGAAAAGGAATAGGTGACTTTCCGGGTCGAAACTCTTCTTCAGTCTGAAGAAGGGTCTCAGCAAGAAACCTCACCTTTTCTCCAGAGATGCTGCCTGACCCGCTGAGTTGCTTCAGTTATTTACTACTACTTATCATTTTTTCCATAGTAATTGAATCTTTTAAATCTAGAATTTCAGTTCTACATCCTGGCAAGATCATTTACAGCCACCCCTACAACACCACATCAAATTCCCCTCCTCCCACTGTCACTGCAAACACATTGTGTGAGTCGGGCCAAAGGGCCAGTTTCTGTGCTGTAATACTCTGGCACTTTAACTCTGTGTTTTCACGACACCTTTAACCTCTAACTCTAATCGTCTTTCCAATATTTAAAGTCCATCTTAAAAGGTCACATTTTGCATCAGTGGCTTGGTGTACTTTTTTTTTCTCGCAGACCCCACCACTAGCTTAACTTGCTCCTCCTCCTGTCCTCCCCTCTTCCCCCCTCCCTCCCCCTTACACAAACCAGCCCCACACCTCCTTAAAGCTCCCTGTAACACAATCCATGTTAAAGACGCATTCATGTTAAATATATCTCTATCTTTAGCACTATTGCACAATTTAAATACCTGCTGCTATTTTAATTTTCAGCTGTTACTTTTTGTTTAAAGTTCGTAGGATATCCTAAAAGCATTTCGTAAATGATGCACATTTTGAACTTAAGTGCCATTTAAAAACTCAGTTTGCCACAGTAGTGGAAAGATTATTAATTGTTCTGCTATTCCAAATTGTGTTTCCATTGAAACAGAATTTTAAAGAACATGGGCAAAGCATAGTTTAGAACTTTGAAAAATAGTTTTGGTGAATTATTATTTAATCTGCAAATGCTTCCAAATCATATGGGAGGATCAATAAGTTTCACTTAAAAAGGCTGTCGGATATTAACCTCATTTAAAAAATGCACAATAAGCTTATTAGGTTCCCTCTCGAAAATGGTACTGAGCTTCATTCAGTGATTAACATACATTTAGGAACAGCAATAATTTTGATGTCAGTTCTGCATTGATCAAGATATTCAAAACCATGGAGTAATAAAGAACGCTTCATGTGGTTTTTGATGCCCGTCAATTAAGAAATGCCAAGATTAGAAATAGGATTGTTAATTGTTATAGAAAACTCCTGCTGGTAGCTCGTTGTTTAGATGTCAGACAGACAAAATTAACAAGTTATTCACTCAATGGTTGAAAGAATTGAGAATAATTATTCACAGCTGGAGATTACTTAAGATTTTCTTAGGATTCTGCTGTAAATGCGGGAAATGATGAAAGTGCAGTTAATTTGCAAAATGTAGTTTGTAAAGGGGAACCTGTAATCTGTAAAACTGCACTTGAGTGAGATAACGGTTCGATAAATGAGGGAGTGGGGCAGACAGCAGGATTGGTGCTACTATGAGAAGAAGTTGGTGATAAGGACGCAGGGCCGGCCTTAAGCCGATTGGACCTATTGCTCCCAATTGGGCCCCGCGCCTAAGGGGGGGCCCCGCGCCAGAGTAATCTACTCTCGGCTCGGGTAGATCTACCCCGGGTGGAGGGGGGAGAGAGAGTAGAGGGGTGGAGGAGGAAGAAAGGGATAGATGGGGATGGGGTCTGAAGGGGAATGGATAAGGGGGAGGTGGCAGCGCTCCCGCCCCTCCAGTCGCCGTGCTTCACGCACACAGCCCCGGCTCCACCCCTTTCTCTCCCCAGGAAGACGCGGTGAACACTACAGGGAGGGCCGGGCCGAGGATTGGAGCAACATTTACAAACCTCGGCCTCAGCTCGCACTCGTCCGCCCGGACCCCAGCATCCGCTCCTGCTGCCGGCCCTCTCCCTCTCTTCTCTCCTCCCCTTCTATCCCTCCCTTCCCTTCTTCCCTCCCTCCCTCCTTCCTCTCTCTCTTTTCCCTTCTCTCCTTCCCTCCCTCCCTTCTTTCTCTCCTTCCCTCCCTCCCTTCTTTCTCTCCTTCCCTCACTCCCTTTTCTCCTTTCTCCCTTCTTACCCTCCACACACACACACACACACACACACACACACACACACACACACACACACACACACACACACACACACACACACACACACACACACCCCTCTCCCTAAGTTAGGATGGGGTAGAAGCCTAAAGGGTAGGATGGGGCTGAAGCCCAAAATTTAATGCCTGGACTGGTTTTTCGCTAATAATTATTGTTTTTCCAAATTAAAAATTTTGTTTTTCATTTCGGTCACTCAATCAAGTGGTTTTGTAACTATGTATTTTTCAGAGGTCATCTACACATTTTGTTTGTTACTTGTAGGCTTACATGTATGTAATTTTATATTAAAATGTAGCTTAGATCTGTTTGGTCCATTAACTCGCAGGCCCTTTTTAAGCGCACATTTTGATTACTTTCCATTCTACCATAGAGATATAAAGTCTATAATAGACTTTATTTGTATTTCTATGATTCTACAGACCTTGGCTGTGAACCTGGGGCTCACCAAAATTGTTCCCAATTGGGCCCCGCACCTCCTAAGGCCGACCCTGTAAGGACGTAGGCTGCAAGATTGAGGTTGTTGGTGAGTCAGTTACAGTTAGAGATTAGTTATAATTTAGTTTATTGTCATGTGTACCGAGATACAGTGAAAAGCTTTTAGTTTTTTAGAGATTCAGAGCGGAAACAGGCCCTTCGGCCCATCGAGTCCGCGCCGACCAGTGATCCACGCACATCAACACAACCCTACACACACTAGGGAGAATTTACACTTTAACCAGGCCAATTAACCTACAAACCTGTACGTCTTTGGAGTGTGGGAGGAAACTGAAGATCTCGGAGAAAAACACACGCAGGTCACGGGGAAATGTACAAACTCCGTACAGGCAACACCCATAGTCAGGATCGTATCCGTGTCTATGGCGCTGTACGGCAGCAACTCTACTGTTTTGTTTGTTTTGCGATCTGCTCTGCTGTTGCACTTTGGAGAAATCCCATAAAATGCTCCTTTATTATGTAGGAAAGAACTGCAGATAGACACAAAATGCTGGAGTAACTCAGCGGGACAGGCAGCACCTGGAGAGAAGGAATGGGTGACGTATCGGGTCGAGACGCTTCTTCAGACCACACAAGAAGGGTCTTTGCCCGAAACGTCACCCATTCCTGTCACTCATGGTCTGTCTTTGGAATAAATATTTGCAATTGAAAATTATTGCAGGTGATGAATGTCCAAGATACAGATAAATCTGAGGTTAATTCCTAATAAAATTTAAAAATTCTGAAGATGCGGGATATTTTCAGCAGCTCAGTTTGCATCTTTGGGGAAAGAAAAATATATGTCCCGACCTGCTGATATTTCAAGCATTTTATTTTTTAGTTTAGATTTCCATCTTCTGCAGTTTCTTTTTCTTAACATCTCGTGATCATGTAGCAATAGCTGGCAGAAATCTGACAAGAGTTAAAACTAAAGTCCAACCACAATTATTATGACATTTGTATAAAACCCAACAATATTAAATGCAGATGTTTTTTGAAACGCAGATTATTAAAGGCTACTTTGCCTCCCGGAATGTGATGACACATTGAACAAAGACCATTTAGCTGGACAATGAGTGCCATGTGACTGTCCTCCATGCAAGGTTCATCAGTTCTTTTGTCATTATAACTCAGTGCCAGAGAGTCAGCGACTACTATTAAAACTGTAGCTCCTCGGAGACCGATAATGACTTATTAGACTGACTGGACTGACAGGAAGTACTGACTCCTGGGATGTCAGGACTTTCATATGAAGATAGACTGAATAGACTCGGCTTATATTCGCTAGAATTTAGAAGATTGAGGGGGGATCTTATAGAAACGTACAAAATTCTTAAGGGGTTGGACAGGCTAGATGTATGAAGATTGTTCCCGATGTTGGGGAAGTCCAGAACAAGGGGTCACAGTTTAAGGATAAGGGGGAAATCTTTTAGGACCGAGATGAGAAAAATATTTTTCACACAGAGAGTGGTGAATCTCTGGAATTCTCTGCCACAGAAGGTAGTTGAGGCCAGTTCATTGGCTATATTTAAGAGGGAGTTAGATGTGGCCCTTGTGGCTAAAGGGATCAGGGGGTATGGAGAGAAGGCTGGTACAGGATACTGAGTTGGATGATCAGCCATGATCATATTGAATGGCGGTGCAGGCTCGAAGGGCCGAATGGCCTACTCCTGCACCTATTTTCTATGTTTCTATGTTAATAGATTGTGTATAGGAAGGAACTGCAGATGCTGGTTTAACCCGTAGATAAACACAAAAAGCTGGTGTAACTCAGCGCGTCAGGCAGCATCTCTGGAGAAAAGGAATAGCTTGCAAACATATGTAGGAGAAGAAAATCTAATGTCTGAAGAACTGTCTCGACCCGAAACGTCATCTATTGCTTTTCACCAGTGATGCTGTTTGACCCGCTGAGTTACCCCATCTTTGTGTCTATAATAGATTGTGTAATTGTGCCCATTATGGAATGATTGGTGTTTACAGTGTAACTGCCCATTATGGGTGCCAGTGTAATTCTGCCAAATCTGTTTAACTGCGCCCATGCAGAGAGGATTGTTGATGTTTATGTAACTGCCCAATACATGAATCTGTGCTTGTTACTATATAAGTGCACGCTGCATGGGATATCTGCTGGTTTCTCTGCAGAGATAAAGAGGCATGTTGGCAAGTTGGATCCAAAATTGGCTTGGTGATAGGAGGCAGAGGGTACTGACAGATGGGTACTTTTCTGACTCGAAGTCTGTAGCAAGTGGTGTACTGCAGAGATCGATATTTGGTTGAAAATGTAGATGCACCAAAATGTATAAAAATACCCTTTAATAAAATCTGACAATGTGCACTTCAACCACATGTGATTTTTTTTCTATTACAAATCTCAAATTGTGGAGTACAAAGGCAAATAAATAAATGCTAGGTCTTTGTCCCAAACATTATGGAGGGCACTGTATGTTTGAAACTTGTCAGGGTTCTTCAAAATGGAAGAGTGTAGCCACTGCCAATATAATCGAATCCCAGCATAAGTGATCCATTGGAAGCTATCTGTACACTGGTCAAATACTACAACAGTACTATTATACAACTAACTAATCTTGAGAGCTTTTGCCCATTTAATTGCACCACAAGATGTTTGGGCCACTATTGCCTGTGAAACACTGCAGTGCAGAGGGATTAAAGTGCTTTTGAAAATTGCCTTGGTGGTCACTAGCTACAGTGATCTGCCAGGAGTGGGGGAAATTAACAGTATAAAAAAGAGTTTTTGAATTTTGGGTATTTGATATGCCATTCTGTATATTTACTCATTTTCAACTAATGTATGGTCCTTGTGACAAGTTCACTGGAAGATTTTTGTAATTTTGCACATCTTATTGCTGGGTTCTGATGTTCAAGAACATATTATCAAGAACAGTTTTGTGTCCTGAATTTTACAATTTATTTTGAGATTGCAAAGTGAGATTCCTTATCGGATTATATTTGTTTCAATTTGTAATCTCCGTGTATGTGTCCGAGAGAGACAAGATGAATGTACATTGTTCCCTCTGTGGTTGAAGGAATTGTGAATAATCATTATCTAACTTCCCTCGAGATTACTCAAGATTTTCTTGGGATTCTGCGATAAATGCAGAAAATGAATAAAATACGGTTAATTTGCCAAATTCAATCTGTAAAAAGGAACCCGTGATCTGCGAAACCTGCATTTGAGATACTGGTTCAGTGAACGAGGGAGTGGGGCAGATAGCAGGATTGGTGCTCCTGGGATGTCCATTTGAGCCTTTGACGAAATCTGAATAGAGTACTATCAGCGGTAGTAAATACTTGGAATTGCATTAAGGAAATCCATAACATAGCACATGATCAAGCATTGCTTATGTATTCTATTATTTTGAAACGTGTATTTTTGAAAAATGTCATAGTTTTTACATTGTTCAAATATTACCTGTAATCAGTGATATACCGAGTTAGCTGTGACTGCTGTTGTACTTACAGTTCAAATTCATGAATAAACAATTCTGCAAATAATGGAAATTATGTTTGATAACTGAGATTTCTATTAATTTTTATGGTTTGTAAATTGAGATTATTAATTGGAAAATGATTTTCAAGTTTGATTTTTGTGGAAAGACTCATCTTGCATATTGGCCGCCGTGGTAATTTCCGCCCAGGCAATTTTTGAGGATTCGCTGAAGCAGTTGCTGCAGTTAATTCAGTGTTAAATGTCATGATATTTTGCTTTTAAATTAAAATACTTTCTCATATTTGATTTTGACTCCTTTTGTGCCAGCGTCAAGCTGCAGTTGTTTGTACCTTTATTCTCTCCAAAATGTGCAAATATGTTTATGACTGAGTATGATTTACAACAACATGGCAGTGTTCAGATGCAGTCTGATCACTCAATTGCCACCTTGGTTGTGCTTATATTCAAAATGTGCATCATTAATACCCAACCAACAGTGGCCGATCTTTGAAAACTTTACTGCTGCCTTTATAAGTAATATTTTTTCTGCTACTTTGTCTTCTGTTTACATAATTTGAAGAACTTTGAGGCATCCTCAGTTTTCCTTTGTGCCCTCACTTTACAGAAGACGACACCAATGCTGTGAGGCTTCACAGTTCTGCCCAATTTACTGTTGGATTTAATAGAGACTAGTTAATGGCTGCCTTCAAATGTATAGGAAGGAACTGCATATGCTTGTTTAATTTCCCTATGCCTATCTTTGCCTTCTAATGTATATGTTCAAGATATTATGTACCATTGGAATTGCATTAAGTAAATCGCATGGTAGATTTTAGTTATTACTCATAACAGAGCAACTTCATCTCATCCCCACCTCCACCCCCACTCAAGAAACTAGGGCTGTCAATCAAATCGTTAAAAGAATTGAGGTCAGAAATTAATGTATTGTGATGAATTGACATTTTTAAATTGCACTGTTATATATCAGTGTTTCTGAATGATCCAGAAGAAGTACTCTGGCATAATGTAATACTCTTAACTAGTTTGAAGCCCTCTGGTCTTCTCTACCTCTGCAACCTTCACCTTCAGCAACAGACTGGTTCCACCAAGATGCAGCAAAGAACGTCACAGGAGATCCTTTTTCCCCGTAGCTATGAAACTGTACGACTCCTCCCCCTTCTGTCATGGGGTAGACTGACTCCTCCCCCCCCCCCCCCTTCCCAGTCTTTGCACATCCCCAATCCTTGACTTTCCACTCATCACTTTAATTTCATGTATCTTGTATTTTATGACTGCTGGCAGACCAATTTTCCTCCTGGGATGAATAAAGTTGTATCGTATCGTGACCTTTTTCAACCTCAGCTCCTTGCCTGTCTTTCTTTCTAGCCACGTCCAGGTCCTGATTTTCTTCTCCAACACCAGATCAGAATCCAGGCAGAGATGTAGACTTAGACTAAACCGTGTTTCCAACAGTTGTTATGCCGACTCAATCACCCAAAAAAAGAAATGGTGCTACAATGAGCCAGGGGCTGCCAAATGGCATGTGGATCAAATTAAGCCCGGCTTTCAATTCTTGCATTCTAATCCAGGCTTCTGAACGTCACTTCATGTTACCTAACCTCTGCACGTGATTCTATCTTTCCCACTGCTTCTCTCTCCTCTCCCAGTCTTCTCATCTTTTCTTCCTTCCCTCTGGCTTCCATCCCTTTTCTGTTTCTGTTTTCTCTCCACGCACCTGCTCTCTCCTTCTACCCCCCTCCTGGTCTGCAGTTGGGGACTGATAGGTGTAGAGGGAGGCTGAAGAGACCTGTGGGTTGGAGGGAATGTGCTTCAGGCAATAATTTAACATTGTTAATCGAGCATGTTTTTGCATGCATATTTACTGATAACTCCACAATAAACTCAATTTAAAACATGTTGAAGATTGGTTTGTAAAATTATTTGACGTTTTTCATTCATGGATTGTTTAGCTACAGTTTGCATTAAATCTGACTGAAAGCACATTAAGTAAAGATGAGGGTGCATCGGAGTTGTGGCAATAACTGCAGGCCAAACCATAATTTTGCCTTCAGTCAGTATAACTTAACACCTTCGGGATTGTCTTAGAATTATTTGGTCAGATAATTTTCCTTGAGGCTTTTTCAATTATTTTCCTTTTGTGAATTAAATGATAGCAGCAAGATTAGTTGTTTTTCATGTAGAGATGCAAGACATTAATTTAAGAGCACCACTAAGGGCAAAACTTAGAACGCAACGCCAGCATAAATGACCTTATCATGCCACAGATAGCGAATAGCTCTTTCTTTTCCCAACAACAGAAGACGTTTGTTAAACACAACGAGAACGGTGTTAGCCCTCCCCTTCCCCCCTTCCACTCCATTTTGTCATCGAATGTTAGTTAAATGGTGGTAGCCATTTGCTGAAATATAGCCATTGACATTTTTGATATTTCACTGTTGTGTATTTTTCTGCAGGAACTTCGGACTCTACCGAGAGCCTGAAAAGCCAGAGCACCAACAGCTCATCTCAACCTCTCCTTGCTGCCTCAAATGCTGTCCTCATAGAGGATGAGAGCCAGGTTCTTTGAGAATGTACGAATTAGCAGCAGAATGACCAATAGCATGTGCCATGTAAGATCTACTGTCCCTGTATCAGTTTTGTCTTCATGACACACTTAACTGTTTTTTTTTGTTTTTTTTAATAGTTCGCCATGCTTCATGGTGTCCTGAATGATCATTTGCACCATATACATTTAACACCCTCATGACCCAAACTTGCATTCCTCTTTACTCTGTTACTGGCAGTTTGACTGATCCATTCCCTGCAGAGGTCAAAGTGTTTATAACTTATAATGTTTCATGCTTTGTAATACATTTCAAAAATACATTATGCACTAACATAGAACACGAATACTGATTTGGCTTATTAATCTTATTTCCCCTCCCCACCCGTACTAATGACACGGGAAACCAAGGCAGTTCACCGGCCTTGATCAGGGTTTTCATGTTTAAAAAGTACAATTAAAACATTTTGCAGTTACATCTCTGAGTTAAAGTGCGGTGCTGAAGAACATGTGAAAATGCAAGGCATTTATTTAGTGCTCCATTTAATATAGATTGAAGCTGTTTTGGATTTTCCAATTATATTACGTAAATAACCATTGATAATGCATGATTTAAAAAGTTGCATCACTCTTAAAAGAACAGCCCCATATGTCCTGAAGTTTGTACTTTGGACAGTTATTATATCACCTGTGCATAATTTTTTTTCTTTTTTTCCCCCTTGCACAAGTCGCCTTTTAAAACTATCTTCCCAGATACTGAAACATCTGACTTTACTCTTCCCGTCTGTCTTGGTGTGATTGACTCTGGACACTAAACCATGTTTTTGAATGCTCTGTATTAGAAAACCATTGGAAGACTTTATTATCCAATATAGTCTTTAAAAAAAAAATCACTTACTCTCAAAGTATATAATTTCTTCTGACCACCTTAATCTTTGAAATTGTTGAATATAATCTGCACATTAATGCATAGTCTGTGATATCTTGTAATCTGTTCATCTTTGTGGTGTCTACCTCATTAACTCATGTTTTAATATGGCAGTAGGGTATGGAAGATTAGCTTGAAGCAAATATGACCCACATATGTTTCAGTGTAGTTAAATCTTAACTTTTGCTGATGATAGGTTCTGGCATGGTGGCGCAAAGGTAACCTTTGCAGCCTTACAGCGCCATAGACCCGGGTTTGATCCTGACTGTATGGAATTTGTGCGTGCTCCCCATGACCTGCATGGGTTTTCTCCGGGATCTCCGGTTTCCTCCCACTCTCCAAAGACATTACAGGTTTGTAGGCTAACTTGCTTGGTAAAAATTGAAAATTGTCCCTCGTGCGTGTGGGGTTAGTGTGAGTGTGCGAGAATTGCTGGTCGGCACCAACTCCGTGGGCCGAAGGGACTGTTTCCATGCTGTATCTCTAAACTGAACAAAACTAAAAATGGTTGCGAATCTCGTAAACTATTGTATTGCACAGCAAAGTTGGCAGCTCTTTGTAAATCAGAGCAACGGCACATTTGCGCTGTAGATATCGAGATGGCTTGTTACAATTTTGATTCTAACTGGAAAGGGTAAGAGCAGGGCAGGGAATCTCAACAGCAAGACCTCTAACGCAAAAACGATCCAGTGATTGCAATTAAAAAACATACTTTGAACAGTGTTGAAAAGTTAAAGGCGGCACACATGTTCCACCAAAGCATAAACACACCCTCATCTGATCCTCCAAGGAGAGTGGTTTAACACTTTTATCACCTCGAACAGTCCCATTGATAATATTTTTAAAGTTCCAATTCGAAATGTTATCCTGGCATAAATGTGATGTCGGCAGTATTAGAGATTCCTTTTGCCTGTGAAAGACGTATAAATGATGATCATTGTAATCAGTGACAATTCTAGTGTATAAGGAGCGGGTATTAGAGTGTGTAATTCCCAGAAAAAATGGTGTACCATGCAGCTCGGCTCTAACGGCACAAAGTATGCCTGATTAGCCCCTCTTAACCATATGAGAAATAAGGAAGACCACTGTGGTAGATGTTGTATATTGTTGGTTAGATGCTGCTCCCACTTGTTTATCTGTCTTGCTATAGTTTCATTGCAGCCAACCAGGAATGCTGCACCATCAGGGTTCAATTGGAAATTCACAAAGCTGCGTAAATCAGATAGGTGGAAGAACATGAAGTAAGTTAAACCAGCAAAACTGCAGTGCGTCAATGCCAGGATTTTCCATTATTCCTGAATCAATCTATTTGTTTGAGATTTTATTTTATCCTCTCCCCCCCCCCACTCCCCCCCCCCCCCACCCACACCCGCTCCTCAAAATAAATATTTTAAATTGTGTATTTACATCAGACTCCATTTGAGCAATCTGCTTAAGCTCTTCGCTACATCTGCAGAGAAGTTGCTGATGTTCCATGCTGGTACTGCTGTATAACTAAACATTGAATTCCTTCCTAAAATACCATCACACCAATTTTAGTTTAGTTTAGTTGAGAGATACAGCGTGGAAACAGGCCTTTCGGCCCATCGTGTCTGCACTGGCAATCCCCACACATTAACACTATCCTACTCTAGGGACAATTTTTACATATATACCATGCTAATTAACCTACAAACCTGTGTGTCTATGGAGTGTGGGTGGAAACCGAAGCTCTTGAGAAAACCCACGCAGGTCATGGGGAGAAGAACGTACAAATTCTATACAGACAAGCATTGAACTTGGGTCTTTTAATTGTTAACTCTTAATTGTTTCAATTTACTCTCTGCAACAGAGACTCTCGCTGTTCCATTTCAGTCACCATTTACTCAGATTTTCATCAGATTTTGATAGATGATACTTGCGCAAAAGCAAATGATTAAAATATGCAGGTAAATTTGAGCACAGATAAATACTTAATAATGTTTTAATATAGTTCTTTGCCAGTCTGCACTTCTGATTAAAGACGCTGTTTCTGACTATGCTCAAATCCATTCAGCTGTTTAAAAAAAAAAAAAGTTAATGATCAGAATATGTGTTAGGTTTATGTACATCATGCTGCTCGTGTATGTAACCTTTTGCTGTATTCATGTTATTCTTGAATATTTGATTTTTGGTATGATTAAGACGAGGCGAGTTAAGACTATTCAGTTGAGATTAATACAGCATATTCATTCAGCTCCATCTGCTGAAATTGTATCCTTATTCTGTGCCTTGTACCTGATCTTATGATGAAAGTAAATGTCATAAAAATCTTGTCATTTGATCCGGTGATTGTGATTGAGCAAAATCTCGAATTTCAAACTGTTTTGGACGAAAATACTAATTTTCTATTTACTGTAGTATAAATAAATGCTTAGTTGAATGTATTGTGAAGTGACGGAAAGAATACATGAACAGCAAAGAATGGGTTATCTTGCAGAACCATGTTGAAGTACTTTTGTCCATCATAGATTTTTAATATGTAGTCACTTATTTCCATAGAGCTTCATCGCTGCATTTAATTCAGAATGTATTGAGTGCATCATTTTAAAAGATTGAAGAAATACTCTGTAATTTCATATGGATGTGATTTTACATTTATTTGTAGGATATTGTATTGTAATAAAATGTTGCAACACTAAAGATTTTGTTATTTTGCGACACATCAAGGAATATAAATTGGGTTATCATAGTCTTAGCGCGGAAACAGGCCCTTCGGCCCAACTTGCCTACACCGGCCAACATTTCCCATCTGCACTAGTCCCACCTGCCTGCATTTAGCCCATATCCCTCTAAGCTTGTCATATCCATGTATTTGTCTAAACGTTTCTTAAATGTTATCCTTCAAATCGAATACATGAACACCCTTGTACATGGAGTGCTTCTATCATTTGTGATTTTCTTGCTCATTGTATGAAGGCAGTACGCACTATGATCAGATAATTGCAAGGATGGTGTATCAAATAATTTTTACAGCGAAATTAAACAATTGTGGCAGAATTATCTTACTAATTAAATGTCTAACCTATCCTAATTCACTACGATAAGTCTAATTTTATATCCACCTAAGGTTTTTAATGTAGGAGGTTCAGTACATTTGTGACACTGAAGTTGTTTAATTGAAAGTTGTCACATAATCCAATGTTTTAATTTTAACAAGTTTTAAGCATAATTTTTAAATAGGCAACACTAAAGATAGTTGAACTGCTTTATGATGTCACAGGAAGTTGCTGTGACATCGATACACTTA
This sequence comes from Amblyraja radiata, assembly GCF_010909765.2. NCBI lineage: Eukaryota > Metazoa > Chordata > Chondrichthyes > Rajiformes > Rajidae > Amblyraja > Amblyraja radiata. The sequence goes on along the minus strand of NC_045977.1, from coordinate 34,032,546 downwards.
TTCTGACATACTCAGTGACATCTTCACAATAGAATGTGGGATGCCAAATATTAACACCTACTTTTATTATACACGGAAGCTAACATTTTCCCCGAATCAATTTTCAAATTAGATCCCAAACGCATTTTTCATCTAAGCACAAGGTCTATAATTAAGCATTGTCCAAGCATCTGATATTGTCCCTCGTGCCATTCTGCTACCGATCTACTCCCAAATGAACAAGAAAAGGTAAACTCTAAAGGTGAGCTTGTGTTTTATTACTTTGTAAGCTTTGGTAGTTTGCCTTTCATTTCCCGGCGTACGTCAAGAATAATGCAGAATCCAGCTCACATTAGCACTTTGACTAGCGCTCATTTAAAGAAAAAATTGAGTTTCCCAGTGCAGGTGCAACTTGCTTGGTGCAACATTTTCTGTGGTGATCTAAGCCAACTGAGTGGGATCTGGACAAACTTTTCGCTGCAGGTTTATTTTATAGCTGTAATCGCTGGATTGGCCGATTCCTTCAGTACAGTTTAGTGATGGTTTTGTTGTCCTTGTCCTAGAAAAGGAAACTTTAAATAATGATTCCAATTTAAAGTGGTAAAATTAAATTTCAATAATGCTGGTGTCTGATTTTATCATTGCTATATCTGTACTGATTTTAAGTGAGTTCACTGTATCTCCACTATTTAGAAAGTCTACAGTGTTAAAGAGAAGACCGTGTGTGGAAAAATAAAACTTTGCAGCAGAATATTTTGCATCAGGCGATTCATAAGTTTCCATATGTTTGAATTAAATTCCACTTGATGCAAATGGTGATTTCCGACCTATGTTTCCAAAAACTTTCACCCTTGGGAGTTTCTTACCTCTTGTCTGAATCTGTTGTCAACTAATAGACATGGGTTGATTGTCGCAGTTAGTCAATGAGTTTCATCAAGGTTCTTGGTTCTTGGTTACTTGGTCCTCCAAAATATTCCAACTGGAATTTAAACTGGAGGTGGTGAAGGGAGGGATTAAGCCAGAAAGGGTTATTGGGAAGAAAGTGCTACTTTAAATTTAGTTGCATCTGGTTGGGTAACTATAGTTTGGTGGAGATTATTCCATGCTTTAATTGTGCGGGGGAAGAACGAATTGCTGTACACATCTGTCTTTGTAGCTGGGATCACAAATTGGATCGAATGCCCTCGTCTGCTCCTAATTGAAACCTATGACTTGCAGGATGGCACAAGGTGAACTTATTGGAGATTTGAGTGGAACAATTACTTTGGTTCTGGCCTCAACAGTGCAATGAAATTAAAATTGATTTCCAATAAAAACTGTTTTGCGGAGAATAAGTCTTTAAAGGATGTTTATATATCTGACTTCCATTATGTTGCAGAATTCACTTTCTTACAGATTGTATTTTTAAAACATTTGTTATAGGGTTGTTCCTTTTCTAACTTTTTACGGCAGTGTTACGGTGACCTCATAATGGTTGATTATTGAATAGCGAGTGAATTAATTAAAACCATGAGTTATAAATGCATGTCAGTGCTTGAATTGAAAGTTGGAGGAAGCTGTTTGTTGCAAGAACATTATGCAATGAAAATATTAGTTTATAATTAAAAAATTGTGGAAGTCTAATAATGCAAGTGTTCCTTGAACACTTGTACTTAATTTCCCCCAATAATTTCTCACAGAGAGTGGTGAGTCTGTGGAATTCTCTGCCTCAGAGGGCAGTGGAGGCAGGTTCTCTGGATGCTTTCAAGAGAGAGCTAGATAGGGCTCTTAACAATAGCGGAGTCGGGGGATATGGGGAGAAGGCAGGAACGGGGTACTGATTGGGCATGATAAGCCATGATCACATTGAATGGCGGTGCTGGCTCGAAGGGCTGAATGGCCTACTCCTGCACTTATTGTCACTTGTCTATTGTCTAAACCAGTATTCTAAACTATTATTTGGATCTGAAGAAGTGTCTCGACCCGAAACGTCACCTATTCCTTTTCTCCTGCTGAGTTACGCGAGCATTTTATGTCTATCTTTGGGATCAAACTGCTATTCTAAGTGTCCTGGGAATGAAGAAAAATATACATTGGTTAGAATGACCCAGAATTAACTTCTTTATTCGCATCTCAAAATAATGTTGAATACTGTGTGAAACAAAATTTGGATGTCTGTGCTGGTAAACAGGGTTTATGTTTGAATTCCATTTATAATCATATTTTAAAAACATTACTTGCACATTAAAAAATCAACATAAAGTTTCTGTGCTGTAAGTTTTTTTCAGAGTTTCACAAAGTTTATTTCTGTGCTGTAACATTCACAACCTAGGTTAGAATTTTAACAAGTCATTCACAAAACCATCAATTAACTTTCTTGTGTAATCTTTTCTGAATCACATTGAGTTTTATTTAATCCATCTGTAGCCATTTACACTCCAGAGCTGACTGTACCCCCAGTAAAGATGTTTCAATGAACCTGCAACCATGATCATAAATGGTCCAGGTATACGCTGTCCAGAAGATGCTCAAATCCAATTATAAACCTTTGGGTTGTCTACTTGTGGTGATCAGCAACATAACAGAAGGTGAATAAGTGCATAGGAATGAAATGCTCAATTGGGTGACTGCCAAATCTTATCATTTTGGTTCGAACATAGAAGAGATAAATTGCAGACACAAAGTGAGACTGACTTCTTTAATATCATGGTTACATTTGAATAAGTATGCTTTTAAAACTCGGGTCAATGGAAATCTACAAATGGGAATACGGAACACAAAGAAAGATGACATGGATATCAGTCATCCAAATGACGGGGGCAAGAGCAGCTGGTGGTGGGCGACCATCGTCAGCGCGTGTGATGGGGACGCGTGTTTCCATCTCCAACGCACAGGTCTGGAGATCTATGAAGTTCTCCACTTGCCCTGATGAACACCAGTGGCACTTGAGCTTGTTGCCTTTTAGGACAAAAAAAAGAGCTGTTGTCTGAAGAAAGGTCTCGACCCGAAACGTCACCTATTCCTTTTCTCCAGAAATACTGCCTGATCCGCTGAGTTACTCTAGCCTTGTGTGTCTATCTTTGGTGTAAACCAGCATCTGCAGTTCCTCCTTGCACAAAAAAAAGAGCTAGTTGGACTGGTACCCCATTTACCCCTTGCGTCACTGGTACCCAATGGCAGCAGTGTGTAATACTTACAAGATATCCTGTTATTGTCTGAAGAAGGGCCTCAACATAAATTATTCTTTATCCAGGTCATAAAGATTTGTGCAATTTTATTATATGTGTCAGTTTTTATCCTCACTGTACCCGATTGGATAAGGTAGGGCACGGGATGTCTGGGCTTGGTCAGGTTTGAATGTTATGCCTTAGCTGACCTCCACTGCAGTTTCACAGAACACCTTCACTCGACCCACTTGAACCTGCCTGATCTCCTGGTTGCCCGACACTTTAATTCTTCTTCCCATTCCTACACAGACGTTTCTGTGCTGGGTCTCCTCCATTGTCAGAGTGAGGCTAAACACAAATTGGAGGAACAGCATCTTGTATTTCGCTTGGGCAGCTCGCAGTGGTATGAATATTGATTTCTCTCACTTCAGTTAGCCCTGGCATTCTCTCTATCCCTCCCCTACCCAAGTCGCATTGGCTTCTCATTTTCACCCTACAAACAGCTAACAATGCCCTGTTTCCTTTATCATCGCTACTTTTTTGCATATCTTTTAGTCATTGTTCTTTATCTTTCCACATTATCGTCTATATCTCTCATTTCCCTTATCCCTAACCAGTCTGAAGGGTCTCGACCCAAAATGCCACCCATTCCTTCTCTCCAGAGATGCTGCCTGTCCCGCTGAGTTACTCCAGCTCTCCACTGCAGTAAAGGGCCTGTCCCACTTTTATGATCTAATTCACGACCTTTTTTGCTCGTGGACATTTTTCATCATGCTAGAAAAACGCCCCGACCTACTTGATGCCACGAGTACCTACGACTAGCATCACGACCTCCTACGATCTACGACCTCGTGACGACCATGCTGCGAGTATGAGTCGAGGGCAAATTTGGCAGAGGTCGTGAATTAGGTTGTGAAAGTGGGACAGGCCCTTTACTTTCCAAGCCTGTATTGGCATCCCCTAAAAAAAAGGACAAGGGCAGCAGACTCGGTCGCACTGCCATCTGCAGGTTCCCCTCCAAGTTGCAGACTTCGAATTATCTCATCAGTTATTCTTTTTCATTGAGTGAAAATGTTCAACATCGCAAATGCTTTGTGGGAATATCTTGACCAGTAGGTCTGCAGTAATTCAAAAGCACCATCTCCTGAGGATTGATTGTTTGTCATATACGCAATACACAAGAGTCACCATATTTCCAGTGCCATCAAGTTGGCACGGTGGCGTAGTGGTAGAGCTACTGCCTTACAGCGTCAGAGACCCGGGTTCGATCCTGACTACAGGTGCTGTCTGCATGCAGTTTGTACATTCTCCTCGTGACCTGCGTGGGTTTCCCCTGAGATCTTCCGTTTCCTCCCACACTCCAAAGACGTACAGGTTTGTAGGTTAATTGGTTAGATATAAATGTAAATTGTCGCCAGTGTCTGTGTGTGAGGATCGCTCGTCGGTGTGGACTCGGTGGGCCAATGGGCCTGTTTCTGCGCTGAATCTCTGAATTAAACTAAACAAAGTCGTTATTATTAATGAAAAGACCAAATTCCTCCATTTATAATGGCATTTATGTTTTTGTGAATCCTCTCGAATTATTTCTATGCAATCCTTCATTTTGCTAATATCATTTTAATTTCTTCAGTTCATTCTTAAAAGTTGATTTAAATTTTACACTTGAATTTGGTGGGTAAAATATTGTGCACAAATCTAATTATTCCTTTGAGATTCTTCTGCACAATTTAGGTAATTTCCATCTAAAAGTTTGACCAGCTCAAGATGTTAGTGACTGGAATAATGCTCTGTGGGCTCAGTAATTAATGTTCCCAAGTTAAAAAAAATACTGGTCTTAAACAGGCTCAGCATCTTGTGTTCAAGAAGGAACTGCAGATGCTGGAAGATCGAAGGTACACAAAAATGCTGGAGAAACTCAGCGGGTGCAGCAGCATCTATGGAGCGAAGGAAATAGGCGACGTTTCGGGCCAAAACCCTTCTTCAGACTGATGGGGGGTGGGGGGGAGAAGGAAGGAAAAAGGGAGGAGGAGGAGCCCGAGGGTGGGGGGATGGGAGGAGACAGCTCGAGGGTTAAGGAAGGGGAGGAGACAGCAAGGGCTAGCAAAACTGGGAGAATAACTGGGTTCATGCCATCCGGACGCAAGCAACCCAGGCGGAATATGAGGTGCTGTTCCTCCAATTTCCGGTGTTGCTCACTCTGGCAATGGAGGAGACCCAGGACAGAGAGGTCGGATTGGGAATGGGAGGGGGAGTTGAAGTGCTGAGCCACCGGGAGTTCAGGTAGGTTATTGCGGACTGAGCGGTGGTGTTCGGCGAAACGATCGCCCAACCTCCGCTTAGTCTCCCCGATGTAAATCAGCTGACATCTAGAGCAGCGGATGCAGTAGATGAGGTTGGAGGAGATACAGGTGAACCTTTGTCGCACCTGGAACGACTGCTGGATCCTTGAATGGAGTCGAGGAGGGAGGTGAAGGGACAGGTGTTGCATTTCTTGCGGTTGCAACGGAAAGTGCCCGGGGAGGGGGTGGTACGGGAGGGAAGGGAAGAATTGACAAGGGAGTTGCGGAGGGAGTGGTCTTTGCGGAAGGCAGACATAGGGGGAGATGGGAAGATGTGGCGAGTGGTGGGGTCACGTTGGAGGTGGCGGAAATGGCGGAGGATTATTTGTTGTATTTGCCGGCTGGCGGGGTGAAAGGTGAGGACTAGGGGGACTCTGCCCTTGTTGCGAGTGCAGGGATGGGGTGCGAGCCTCATCTATGGTGGCGGAGGGGAATCCCTGTTCCCTGAAGAACAAGGACATTTCCGATGCCCTGGTGTGGAACGTCTCATCCTGGGAGCAGATGCGGCGTATGCGGAGGAATTGGGAGTAGGGGATGGAGTCTTTACAGGGGGCAGGGTGGGAAGACGTGTAGTCCAGATAGCCATGTGAGTCAGTTGGTTTGTAATGTATGTCGGTCAGAAGTCTGACCCCTGCGATGTAGATGGTGAGGTCAAGGAATGGTAGGGAAGTGTCGGAAATGGTCCAGGTGTATTGGAGTGCCGGATGGAAGTTGGTGGTGAAGTGGATGAAGTCAGTCAGTTGTGTGTGGATGCAGGAGGTGGCCCCAAAGCAGTCGTCAATGTAACGGAGGTAGAGGTCGGGGATGGGGCCCTGGTACGTATTGAACAAGGATTGTTCAACGTACCCGACAAAGAGGCATGCATGTGCCCATAGCTACGCCTTGTGTTTGGAGGAAATGGGAGGAGTCAAACGTAAAGTTGTTGAGGGTGAGGACCAACTCCGCTAGGCGGAGGAGAGTGTCAGTGGCTGGGTATAGGTTGCTCCTCTGGTCGAGGAAGAACCGGAGGGCTTTGAGGCCATCCTGGTGGGGGATGGAGGTGTAGAGTGACTGGACATCCATGGTGAAGATGAGGGGGTGAGGGCCTAGAGAGTGGAATGCGTGGAGGCGGCGGAGAGTGTCTGAGGTGTCTAGAACATAGGTGGGGAGGGATTTGACCAAGGGGGATAGTATGGAGTCAAGGTATGTGGAGATGAGTTCGGTGGGGCACGAAAAAGCAGAGACAATGGGTCTGCCGGGAGAGCCGGGTTTGTGGATTTTGGGGAGAAGATAAAAACGGGCCGTGCGGGGCTGGGGAACGATGAGGTTGGAAGCTTGGTCGGGCAGGGCGTGGGAATTGATGAAGTCGGTGATGGTGCTCGTCAGTGGGGTCATGGTCCAAGGGTAAGTAGAAGGAGGTGTCCGAGAGTTGGCACGTGGCCTCCGCTTTGTAGAGATCGAGGCGCCAGACTACCACGGCACCTCCCTTGTCGGCTGGTTTGATAACCCAATCTGGGTTTTTGCGGAGTGATTCAATGGCAGTGCGTTCAGGGGGGGAGAGATTGGAGTGAGACAGGGGAGTGGAGAAGTTGAGGCGGTTGACGTCGCGGCGGCAGTTCTGGATAAAGAGTTCCAGAGCCGGGACTTTACGAGAGGGGTTCCACGAGGAGGGGGTGCGTTGGAGACGGGAAAAAGGGTCATCATTGGGGGGGCGAGGACTCCTTCCCATGGAAGTGCGCTGTGAGGCGGAGGCGACGGTAGAAGCGCTCCAAGTCATGGTGGGCGCGGAACTCATTGAGATGGGGACGGAGGGAGACAAAGCTCAGCATCTTGCATTATTTGTTTTCTCCTCCATCCTGCCACAAGGTGGAGCTCTTTATCCAGGTAATGAGAGCCAAGCTGTATTAATGCAGTTTGAAACAGCCCCACTCAAAGATGCAAGAAAATAGACACAAAATGCTGGAGTAACTCAGCTGGACAGGCAGCATCTCTGGAGAGAAGGAATGGGTGACGTTTCGGGTCGAGACCCTTCTTCAGACTCAAAGATGCAAGATTGATTGCATCTTGTGCATTACTCCTAAAATATAATGTATATGACAAGTGAGGTAAAAAATAAACAGCAAATGTGAAAGATAGCAAAAAAAAAAGTTTTATTAAGAAAAAGTGAGAACTTTAAACCTCTATGTCATTAAGAAATGTGTTTCACACAAGGGGTGGTGGGTGTACGGAACGAGCTGCCAGAGGAGGTGGCTGAGGCAGGGACTAAAACAACATTAAAAATATATTCAGACAGGTACATGGATAGGAAAGGTTTCGAGGGATATGGGCCAAACGTGTAGATGGGACCATAAACAGTGATCCTAGATCGTCCAACAACTGATAAATAACCATTGATAAATGGTATGATAAATACACTTTATCCCCAACAAGGGCTACTTAAAAAAACACTAGTTGAGAAAGTATGATAAATTCTGAAACAATGTGATTTTTTATGAAATGTCAGATTACATTTAATCATACTCCACATACTATATCGTCAACAGGTTGAGTTCCCAGGGCTGTGTGGTTGACTGAAGTGACTAAAGTTTATTCAATAACAACCATTAAGGGGGGTGGTGGTATGAAATCTTAAGCTTTTATAAATCAGAGCATTGAGTATAGAAGTTGGGATGTAATGTTAGAATTGTACAAGGCATTGGTGAGGCCAATTCTGGAGTATGGTGTACAATTTTGGTCGCCTAATTATAGGAAAGATGTCAACAAAATAGAGAGATTACAGAGGAGATTTACTAGAATGTTGCCTGGGTTTCAGCAACTAAGTTACAGAGAAAGGTTGAACAAGTTAGGTCTTTATTCTTTGGAGCGCAGAAGGCTAAGGGGGGACTTGATAGAGGTCTTTAAAATGATGAGAGGGATAGACAGAGTTGACGTGGATAAGCTTTTTCTATTGAGAGTAGGGAAGATTCAAACAAGAGGACATGATTTGAGAATTAAGGGACAGAAGTTTAGGGGTAACATGAGGGGGAACTTCTTTACTCAGAGAGTGGTAGCTGTGTGGAATGAGCTTGGTGGAGGCAGGTTCGATTTTATCATTTAAAAATAAATTGGATAGTTATATGGACGGGAAAGGAATGGAGGGTTATGGTCTGAGTGCAGGTAGATGGGACTAGGGGAGAATAAGAGTTCGGCAGGGACTAGTAGGGCCGAGATGGCCTGTTTCCGTGCTGTAATTGTTATATGGTTAAGTACAAAACTCTTTTATTCCCACCTCCTTGTGTCCTGTTTAAAATCTAATAAAGGTCTGTAACGTTGTCATAGGACGCTTAGGGCATACAGTCACTGTACCACATCTTGTATTCCTTGCTTTCCCTCGCTCTCTCTCTGTCCCTCCCATCCTAGTTCTCTGTCTAGTTTCACTGTGCTCCTTATTAAATTTTACTGATTGTGTGCCCTGTTGTCGTCTTCCCCTCGGCTAACAATGAATCATTCAACATTTCCCTTGATCAGCATCCCCTTTGGCGTTTTCACGCCTTACCCTTCCATATCTCTATGTCTCCTCCCCTGATTCTCAGTCTGGTCTCGACCCGAAATGTCACCCGTTCCTTCTCCCCGGAGATGTTGCCTGCCCCGCCGAGTTACTCCAACGTTTTTATTTCTGACTGTTGTATCCTTGTTCAGTCCACATCTGCTGCGGGTCTTTATGAGGTGTTTAGTGCAGGCTTTGGAGATAATTTACTTTAGATCAGGTTACTGCTCGCAATAAGGATGTTGCTGGTCTTGTGAAACCTCCAGCAGTCTGGATGACACTCAAGAATGACGGCCATAGATGACGGCCATATTCTTTTTATAACTCTGCACTGTAGCCGGCTAACAGAAGGCTGTAGAGGCCAAGTCAATGGATAATTTTAAGGCAGATATGGATAGATTCTTTATTAGTACGAGTGTCGGGTTATGGGGAGAATGCTGGAGAATGGGTAGGAGGGAGAGATAGATGAAGAAAGCTAATGGCGTTGGCCTTCATAACGTGAGGATTTGAGTATAGGAGCAAAGAGGTCCTTCTGCAGTTGTATTGGGACCTGGTGAGAACACGCCTAGAGTATTGTGTGCAGTTTTGGTTTCCTAATTTGACGAAGGACATTCTTGCTGTCGAGGGAGTGCAGCGTAGGTTCACGAGGTTAATTCCCGGGATGGCGGGATTACAATATGATGAAAGAATGGAACAACTGGTCTTGTATTCATTGGGATTTAGAATGATGCGATAGTATTAAGGGTTTGGACAAGCTTGATGCAAGAAACATGTTCCCGATGTTGTGGGAGGAGGTCCAGAACCAGGGGCCACAGTTTAAAAATAAGGGGTAGGCTATTTAGAACTGAGATGAGGACAAACTTTTTCACCCAGAGAGTTGTGAATTTGTGGAATTCTCTTCCTCAGTAGGCAGTGGAGGCCGATTCATTGGATGCATTCAAAAGAGAGTTAAATAGAGCTCTTAGGGCTAGCGGAATCAAGGGATATAGGGGAGAAAGCAGGAACGGGGTACTGATTGTGAATAATCAGCCATGATCACATTGAATGGCAGTTGCTGGCTCGAAGGGCCGAATGGCCTTCTCCTGCACCTATTTTTTTTAAAAGACCAGCTATGATTGAATGGTGGAGTATACTTGATGGGCCAAATGGCCCAATTCTTCTCCTATCACTTATGAACCATTACATAGTTCACCAGGCAATAGCTTACTACTCAAACTCTTTCTGCTTCTTTGCACACCCAAACAATGCCTCTATCCATTTAAGAATACGCTACTAACTGAAAGCACATGCATATTTCTGACAATGTTTTTAATGAAAGACAGATTGTGGATGGGCAGTTATATTTATCAGTTCTTTTGTTAATCTTGATGTGCGTTGTTTTTGAGGTCATGGTAACCTATCTCATTATGAGGGAGTGAAAAACAGTGCCTTTTTGACCTAAACCTTGACGTCCCAGCTTTTTTAAATTATTTCTCATTTAAACTTAAGCTCCTGTAGGTGGTATACTGGATTCAAGTGTCCCCAGGAGCCAAGTGATAAATCTCAACAGTCTAAATATACTGACATTTATTCCCGTCTGATGCTGTAGTTGTGACAGACCTCATGTTGCTGTAATACTTCCCATATTCTCGGGCTACCTTCGGTAAAGTAACCTGATACCTATTTCTGTACAGTTACCTGCCTGTGACAACTGATACTTTGCTAGATCATGTCAGATGACATGATAATTTTAAGTTCCCTAGGCAGTGGCTGTTTTGTTGCTCTCTGGTTAGTTAACATTAAGGCCTGGATAAGAGTGGATGTGGAGAGGATGTTTCCACTAGTGGGAGAGTCTAGGACTAGAGGTCATAGCCTCAGAATAAAAGGACGTCCCTTTAGGATGGAGATGAGGAGGAATTTCTTTAGTCAGAGGATGGTGAATCTGTGGAATTCATTGCTGCAGAAGGCTGTGGGAGACCAAGTCAATGGATATTTTTAAGGCAGAGATAGATAGATTCTTGATAATTATTGGTGTCAGGGGTTATGGGGAGAAGGCAGGAGAATAGGTTTGAGAAGGAAAGATAGATCAGCCTTGATTGAATGGCGGAGTAGACTTGATGGGCTGAATGGCCTAATTCTGCTCCTATCACTCATGAAGATCTTTGCAGAGAATTGAACTCAATTCAAGAAACTTAACTGCTTTAAATTTTTAAGTAATACCATCCAAATGCTATAGCTTTAGTACTGAATTGATTTCAATAATATTTTAAAAACATTTATGCATCTCTTGCTTGTGGTATATAAGATTTTCATCTCTCAAATTTCTCATGCAATCATAAATATAATATTTTAACAGTTAAATTGATCATTTTACGGCGAACCGTGATTTTATTCAGGAGTAATTTCTATAAAATTCTGATTCCTTACTAAATGTTCTTGAAACCTACTTTCTTCATCATTGTAATGAATGAAACTGTTTTAAATGATATATTGACATTTTATGTGCAAGGTTGTTTTATATGCAGAATAATAAATGGAAATGCAAGATTAATCTAATGGGCCTGTCCCACTTACACAACTTTTTCGGCGACTGCTGGCACCCGTCATAAGTTGTTACAGGTCGCCGAAATTTTTCAACATGTTGAAAATCCAGCGGTGACCAGAACAATCTATGACTCTTTGGGTGACTACTCACGACCATACAGCCTTCACCCCGCGACATGTCGCCAGGGTGTCGCCTGTATGGTCGTGAGTCGTCTCCTCAGTCGCCGACCTGCAACGATCTATGACGGGTGCCGGCAGTCGCCGAGAAAGTCGCGTAAGTGGGACAGGCCCATAAGCAATGACATAAAGCTACAAGATGACCAACATTCAAATGGGAGAAATTGAGTTCCTGAGGCAAATTTGTACAAATGTTGTCTGGGCTAATAACAGCACTTTGTGTAGATTTTGAATTGAGTAGAAAAGGGATATTACAGTCATTGAAAAGAAAGAAGGGGTTGAGGGATGGGGGAGATAGTGGTTGTGAAAAGAAGGAGAGATGTTTCTAAACCATCTTTCACAACATTAGGAAGCTCAAAGAGCTTTAGAGTCAAAAATGTACTTCTGAGAAAAACAGTTGCAATGTTGCCTTCACAATCTGATAATAGTCACCTGTTTTTGTGAGGATTTTGAAAAAGAAATAAGCATTATCCAGGATTACGTTGCTGCTTTTCTTTGAAATGGAGATAAGATTATTTTCTACCCGGAACCTCAGTTTAATAGTACTTTGGAAAGTTAGCCTCTCCAACAATGGTTCATGTTGTGAAAGGCCTGTGGATGTGGAGAGGATGTTTCCACAAGTGGGACCAGAGGTCACAGCCTCTGAATTAAAGGACCCGTTCCTTTAAGAAGGAGATGAGGAGGAATTTCTTTCGTCAGAGGGGGGGTGAATCTATGGAATTCTTTGCCACAGAAGGCTGTGGATGCCGTCAGTGGATATATCTAAGAGATAGGAAGGGGAGGAGACAGCAAGGGCTAACAAAATTGGGAGAATTCAATGTTCATGCCACCAGGATGCAGACTCCCCAAGTGAAATATGAGGTGCTGTTCCTCCAATTTCCGGTAGATAGATTCTTGATTAGTATGGGTGGCAGGGGTTATGGGGAGAAGGCAGGAGAATGGGGGTTTGGAGGGAGAGATAGATCAGCCATGATTGAATGGCGGAGTAGACTTGATTGGCCGAATGGCCTAATTCTGCTCCTATGACTAATAACCTTATGACCTTGACAGCAGCCGAGGCAGAGATCATTGTATCTCTTTATATATGAATCCAAAGAATATGTAAGTTACGTGGAGATCTTGAGTCAATCACATTAGTTGTGGAAAATTTTGGCTGGGATTCAGCTTGTGTGTATAGTCTATGGTATCTATCCATAATTACCTTCAAGATCATTCGGATCTGCATAATGCTGCTTAAACATTCTGGGTTTTCTTTTCCTGTTTTCAGTAATATTGTCTGTAATTGTTGTTTCTTTTAGACTGTGCTAACCAATTAAAGCAATAATACAACAGAAATAATATTGAAGCGTTAAAATAGTAATTTTAAATATTTTAAATAAAATTACATACAAATTAATCAAAAGTTAAAAAAACTGCAAAATAATCAACATTTTAATCAAAGAAATTGAGTACTCTATGCCAGTTAAAGCACGGTGGAGTTTTGGATTTTGGTCTAATGTTCAAAATATTACATTTTAAAATTTGTTTTCAGCAAAATGGCAGAGAAAGCTGATGAAATGTTCATTATCCCAAACTATGCTAGAAAGCAAGTAACCCATGCATTCCCTCTCTCCATCCCTCCCCCACCCAAGTCACACCATCTTCTCGATCTCACCTAGCAAACAGCTGACAATGGCCTGTTTCCTCTATCATCGATACTTTTTTGCATATCTCTCATTCATTTGTTCTACAGTATATCTCACTACATCGCCCGCCCGTCAATACCTCTCTCATTTCCCTTTCCACTGACTCTAGTCTGAAGAAGAGTCTCGACCTGAAACGTCACCCATTCCTTCTCTCCAGAAATGCTACCTCCAGAGTCCCGCTGAGTTACTCCAGCATTTTGTGTCTATCTTCTGGAAAGTTGACAACTTTGTTCTCTGTCCTGTTACAGATGGAGCTGTTCTTCTCAATCATCCTCCTTTCAGCAAACTTCAAATGTTCGCACTTCTCCAGTTCTGATAAGGATTTCTTGACATACATCATCGATTCTGCTTCTTCACCGCTCCCCTTTCCTTAGATGCTGCTTGACCTGTGTGAGTCCTTACAGCATCTAGTTTTTTTTTGTTTCATTTCTAAAATGTCTTCAGTGAGGTTTTGCCAAAAACCTCTTGTTGAAACTGAATCGTAAATCTACAATGAGTTCCTCATGTAGATGAGTTCCTCATGAATTACATCTTAATCTTCTACCTGTCTGCTTCAAAATTAGACGGTGGTGATTTCAACCAACTATAACGTGTTTGGTGATGGGCATTGCAGAATAAAGTAGTGGGATGCCAGCTATGGGGAAATCTGGAAGCTATGGGCTAGTCACTGGCTATCCAGTCTGAGAAAGTGGATTCCTAATATTTTCTTTCTTCCTCCAAACCCCACGTTGGAAAAGGGGAAGGGAAAAATGAACCTGTGTTCCTGGCTTCACACTCTGCTCCTTTGCCTAACTACTGAATAAGCCACAAAGACTTCCCCACTGCAGACTGTTCAGCATGCTTCAGTTAGCTTTGGGCAAGTGCTCATCAGGATTCACACGTCTTGAGGAATGATAATAACTTGAATTACTTTAATTGGCTACATACCAGAAATCCACCAAGTCAACCTGTATGTCCGCGACATGCTTGTGGTGCCAAACAGTTCAGCTGGCTTTCAGAGGGTGGCAGCCTAGACAGCGATGAATGATTCAGTCCGCACCACCTTCCCCAAAGCACTGGTAACAATGAAAAACAGGAGAGGACTTTGACACCGTTTCTATTGAAAACATTCCGTAAAATCCCTTGCCTATGACAAGCATTTCATGTGCTATTCTAGCAATTAATAATTTGATAAACTCTTTGAAGAGTGACATGCAGTTTAATTTGACATTGGAAATGTTTTCTTTAATTTAGTTTAGAGATACAGTGCGGAAACATACCCTTCGGCCCACCGAGTCCGCACCGACCAGCGATCCCCTCACGTTAACACTACCCTACACACATTAGGGACAGTTTTTACACTTTACTCAAAGCCAATTAACCTACAAACCTGCACGTCTTTGGAGTGGATGTCTAAATAAGGAAAAGATGCAAGATTAATAATAATGGCCTTTTATTTTCCTGTTTTGATAAACCACTGCAGACATGAAATGGCTTCTTGCAAGCACATGCATTTAGTTGCTTGTGACAATAGTGATATAAATGGCATTTTCTGCTTTCCCTGCGAAAGGAAGAAACAGTTTGCAAAATCTATTTGCATGCGGAATCTGCTTATTGGACCTGACATTTGGCCAATTTTAAAATTAGGGACCTCTTTATGGAATTTTGGAATCACCTACCAAGCTCAAAGGTAAAACTTTTGTGCTGTTGTATTGTATCAATGCTCCAGCTTGTGAAAGGGTTGCTGGAAATTGTAAAAGCACAGAAGGATATGTAGTTTATTATTAATTTATGTGAACATTTGCCATTTATCGCATTTTGACATTGCCACATAATAATAATAATAATAATAATAATGGATGGGATTTATATAGCGCCTTTCTAATACTCAAGGCGCTTTACATCGCATTATTCATTCACTCCTCAGTCACACTCGGTGGTGGTAAGCTACTTCTGTAGCCACAGCTGCCCTGGGGCAGACTGACGGAAGCATGGCTGCCAATCTGCGCCTACAGCCCCTCCGACCACCACCAATCACTCACACACATTCACACACATAATGGAAGGATGGAGATATAGGTAAATGGACCATATCCTTGGACATGGAAGAGTTGCCATTATTACATCCCTCTGAAAATTTGAGAGGGTTTGCCGGGTGAGGAGGGGGCTGTGGACCCCCAACAGGACCAAAAACAAGACCTGCCAATGGGCGGATGAGCTCCTAACGAGCCAATAGCCATCCACACTTCAGTAGAAGTTGCGATCATTGTCGTACATAGCATTGTAAGGAATGATGATAAAGCACACACACCAAAATCCTATACCTCCAGCGGCGGAAGTCCGCAGGAACTGGAGGACAGATGTGTGAGGCGTCCGTCACCGTTCCCGTTGGAAACCAGCACCACTGCGTCGCTAATGTTTTCAATGATGATGATGATGATGATGATGATGATGACGTAAATGGAGCCTACAAAGTACCCTTTTTTGCCCCAATAGTCCCCCCACACGCCACCCCCCCTTAGTTCTCTGCCCCCCCCCAACCGGGTCCCCCCTTTCTTCTATTGGTGAAATAGGTACACACACTATTAAACAATGTTTACCATTAACAAATGGTGAGCGATCCCCAATGCAAGTCTAACACTGTTGGATGGTCCGACTAGTTTCACTGATTCTATGCCTTCTTGTCACCTTCCCCTCAGCCAACAATCAACCCCGTTCTACATTTCCTTATCATCGTCTGCTTTGATCTGTCGTTTTCACACCTTTTTACCTTTCCATATCTCTAGACTCTCCCCTGACTCTTGGTCTGAAGAAGGGTTTCGACCTGAAACATCACCCATTCCTTCTCTCCAGTGATGCTACCTGTCCCGCTGAGTTACTCCAGCATTTTGTGTCTGTCTTCAGTATATTCATGAATGTGGGCCCGATCGTAATGGCTTACTTCAGTTTTCAGAACATTTTGCAAGTTGGAAACTTACAATTGACAAATGCTATGCGGGGTAAATTAATAATTGTAATAAATGAATAATACATCACCATGGAGGCTGAATTTGATGGCAGAGTGTGAATTAGTTTACATCAGGTAAGCCCACTTGCTAATATTGCTGGTTATTTAATTTTGTGTTTGTAATTTGATTTCAGGTGTAGTTAGTGAGTGGGAAGGTGCAGATTTGGGATGTGTAGTTTCTGTCTGAAGAAGGGGCTCGACCCGAAACTTCACCCATTCCTTTACTCCAGAGATGCTGCCTGACCCGCTGAGATACTCCATCACTTTGTGTCTATCTTCGGTGTAAACCAGCATCTGCAGTTCATTCCTTTAGAGAGTTTTTGAATGATTTTGGCTGGTATACATAGGTCATAGTTGATGACAAAAATACTGTAGCCTTCTGCTAGCGTGCAACTTTCTTCCTAAGAAAAACTTTCTTCAGAATAAAAAGATACAAAGCGAAAACTGCAAAAACAATTCACACGTGTTCAGTTTCTATGCATTGAGTAGTGCCTCACTCTAAAAGAGATACAGATTGCTGGAGGAACTCAGCAGGTCAGGCAGCATCTCTGGAGAACATAGATGGGTAACACTTCTGATCGGTTCCATACTCAGTAGTGTTCGTATCCATCACTAACCGAAACTCGTATGCTAATCTTTCCCCCCTAAAATAGGCCTTATTCAGAATAAAAAAACAACACCGTGGCACAGTGGAGCAGCGGTAACATTGCTGCCTCCCAGCGCCAGAGACCCGAGTTCGAACCTGACTACGGCAGTGTCTGTACGGAGTTTGTACAGTCTCCCTGTGTGACCATGTGATTTTTCTCCAGGTGCTCCGGTTCCCTACCACACTCCAAAAGAAGCGCAGGTGTATAGGTTGTTTAAGAAGGGACTGCAGATGCTGGAACATCGAAGGTACACAAAAATGCTGGAGAAACTCAGCGGGTGCAGCAGCATGCTGCACCGCTGAGTTTCTCCAGCATTTTTGTGTACCTTCAGGTTTATAGGTTAATTGTCTTAGTAAACATTGTAAATTGTTCCTAATGTGTGTAGGACAGTGCTAGTGTGCGGGTCAGAGCAGACTCGGTGGGCCGAAGGGTCTGTTTCCACGCTGTATCTCCAAGCTAAACTAAACTGTGCAAAGCTCTCCATACATTCCCAATATCTTTAATTGCAATAAGTACCGTTCGCACCTATTTTTACACAAAGCATCCTTGCCCCATACATGCAATCTCACCCTAAAGCACGTTGTATTCAGGATTAAAAAATAAATATTAAACAAAAACTCAGCAAAAACTTCCGATGCACTGTAGGTGTGTATGCATCCAATTCTGCCTCACTCAGTCGCGTTCGCACCTAAAATGCTGGAGTAACTCAGCGGGACAGGCAGCATCTCTGGAGGGAAAGGACTGGGTGATGTTTCAATCTGAAGAAACGTCACTCCTTCCTTCTTCTCTCCAGAGATGCTGCCTGTCCCGCTGAGTTACTCCAGCTTTGTGTGTCTAATCTTCGGTCAAACAATACTCCAGCATGTTGTGCCTATCCTCGGTCTAAACCAGATGGAAATAGGCGACGTTTCGGGCCGAAACCCTTCTTCAGACTGTCCTACACTTTATACGATTGGAGAAGTTTGGCTTGGTTAGGGGGAGCTATGCGGGTGAACGGGGGCAGGTTGGAGGACGGGGGGAGGGTGGGGTGTGGGATGGAGGGGGAGGTGGTGGGGGGCTGGGTCATTTGGAGACAGTCCCTGCCTTGCTGCTCCACCAGGCGTCAGCAGGAGTTATGAAAGGTGAAACCTGGACACGGGCGGCCAATGGGCTGGCCACGATGTGTTTAAAGGCGGATTAAAGTGCCCGGGCTGCCTGCCTGCCGTGTGGAAGCAGAGGTGACACTCCACCCCATCCTGCCTTTTATAACGCGCAAGCGGCGCAAATGTCAAAGCCCGTTGGATTCAACCTTTAGGGGCTCCAGGAGGCAGCTGTCTCTCTCTCTGCAACAAGCGACTTGATGCCAACAGCGCGCCAGGCACAGATAGCACTGCAGAGTATTTAAACTCGCACTTCGCCAGCTGGGGCAGTATTTGAGACACATCGCTAACAGGTGAGAGCGGTGCTTTTGTTCTTAAAAACGCAACAGGTTCTCGGAAATTTTAGAAGCATTTATAATTTAGAAAATTTAGAAGAACTTTAATAAGGATTCATTCCGAGACCCAAACTTCATGCTTTGTGAGTGTGTGTGTGTGTCTTTGCCTTTTAACACACTCCGACTTTTTTCGAGCCAACGTTAAAAGAAAGGTCTTAATACGGATCGTGTTCGAAGGCAGGCCATGAAATGCTAATTATATTTGATATAAACCTGGTTATTTTCTTACTCGCGGTTGTTTGTGGGCGCATGAGAGTCTGGTTGGTGTTCCCACTACTATTCACCGCCGTGCCAATCTTAACGTGAATTCGCTCTGAGCTTCAGCGGGTGATGTGACAGACACACAATTCTCATCGTTTTTCCTTTGGATTTTTTTCCCCCTTACAATCCGAGATTATTTTCTTCCTTGAAGATAGACGCAACAAAAAGATGCTGGTGTAACTCAGCGGGGCAAGGCAGCATCTCTGGAGAGAAGAAGGAATGGGCGACGTTTTGGGTCGAGACCCTGAAACATCAGCCCGTTCCTTCTCTCCAGAGATGCTGCCTGTCCCCCGCTGAGTTACTCCAGCACTTCGGTGTAAACCAGTACCAGCGGTTCCTTATTTTAGTGTTTGTTTTTTCCTTGCTGCCTCGTCTGGTTTACTGACCCTTGTCCGTCCTTTCGTTTTTCAGTTGCAGAGAGGGAGAGCGAGTGGGTTGACTCTCGCCAGCGCCGAGCCCGACGACCCCCCCCCTCGCCCACCCCAGACGATGCCTGTACTGACCACGCCAGAAATCGCCACCAAGTTCAAGGAGAATTGGATGATGCTGCACCCAGAGGATCAGGAGAACGTGAACGGCGCCGTCAACTTGGACGACAGCCTGACCAGCCTGCAGTGGCTCCAGGATTTCTCCATCCTCAACGCGAACCTGGAGAAGCCCCCCGCCGCCGCCGCCCACCTCCACCACCACCACCTCCTCCACCACCACCACCACCACCTCCTCAAGCAGCAGTTCCCCGGCTCGGATGGCCCCGCTTCGCCACCGGCCGGGGACACGGCCGCCACCGGCATGCCCTTCAGCCTGGGCAACCCCATCTCCGCGGCCACCGGAGCCAAGACTTTCATCCAGACCCACGCTCCTTCCCAGAGCCCGGTGGAGGACGTGGATTACAAGAGCAACCCGCATGTGAAACCGCCTTACTCCTACGCCACCCTCATTTGTATGGCCATGCAGGCCAGCAAGAAGAGTAAGATCACTTTGTCAGCCATTTACAACTGGATCACCGACAATTTCTGCTACTACCGCCACGCAGACCCTAGTTGGCAGGTAAGCGAGATCTCCAGCGGTCCCAATCCATCCACATGAACCTTCGATAATAGGTACCGCTCGACATAAAGATCACGCGTCTAGATTAATACCCGTGCAGAACAACTCGTACCTTTTGATAAGATCTCGGTGAATAGATTCCAGTTGGGGGGAAAAACAAAGTGCTGGAGGACACAGAATGCTGGAGTAACTCAGCGGGGCAGGCAGCATCTCTGGAGAGCGTGGATCTTTTAGGACCGAGATGAGAAAAACATTTTTCACACAGAGAGTGGCGAATCTCTGGAATTCTCTGCCACAGAAGGTAGTTGAGGCCAGTTTATTGGTTATATTTAAGAGGGAGTTAGATGTGGCCCTTGTGGCTAAAGGGATCAGGGGGTATGGAGAGAATGCAGGTACAGGATACTGAGTTGGATGATCAGCCATGATCGTATCGAATGGCGGTGCAGGCTCGAAGGGCCGAATGGCCTACTCCTGCACCTATTTTCTATGTTTCTATGTTTCGGGTCGAGACCCTTCTTCTGAAGAAGGGACTCAGTCTGAGACTTCACCCATCCACGTTCTCCAGAGATCGTCTTCAGAAGAAGGGTTCTCCAGAGATGCTGTCTGACCCGCTGAGTTCCTCCAGCACTTTGTTTCTGACTCGAATTTCCAGCGCCTGCAGTTCCCTTTGGCTCCTGCGTGGATTCCAGCGTTTAAAAAAAAGCCTGTATTTCGGTTCGTTGGCCGCCGCTGCAACAGGTGCTTTTATAAACATGGGTCTGTGGACAGTCCCAGAAGCTGATTAAGACCTCGCAACCCCCTGTTCCCCCTCCCTTCAAATCCACCTGAGCAGATTCAGCCGCGACTAGATCCAGGCTACACAAAAAATGCTGGAGAAACTCAGCGGGTGCAGCAGCATCTATGGAGCGAAGGAGATAGGCAACGTTTCGTACCGAAACGTTGCCTATCTCCTTCGCGCCATAGATGCTGCTGCACCCGCTGAGTTTCTCCAGCATTTTTTGTGTACCTTCGATTTTCCAGCATTTGCAGATATTGTAGACCGGGCTCCGGGCTCTGGGCCACAAAACTGCTGGAGTAACTCAGCGGGTAGGGCAGCATCTCTGGAGAAAGGGAATGGGTGATGTTTCGGGTCGGGACCCTTCTCCAGACTCAAAACCCCGACCCAAAGACTCGAGCAGAAACGTCGCCCATTCCTTCTCCTCGGAGATGCTGCCTGACCCGCTGAGTTAGTTACTCCAGCATTTTCCTGTCCGGCATCTTCGTTGTAAACCAGAAGTCTACAGCCCCTTCCTATAGACGAGATGTTGTCATTGTTTAAAATATCAATAAAACAGTACTTTCGTTTTCGAAATTGTGAAGATCGGCGCGGTCATATAATATACACGGGTTGTAGTAGCATTTCCCTCCAGGGGGTTCTATCGTATCGTATCGTAGGAGCCGATGCATGGATTAGCCCAGTATTAGAACAGTTCCCAGCTGCATTATCACTGAGTCTGCAGAAGGGTCCCGACCCGAAACATCACACACCCATGCCATATCCCTCAGAGATGCTGCCTGTCCCGCTGAGTTACTCCAGCAGTCTGTGCCCTTCAGGGTAAACCAGCATCTGCAGAAGCTTGTCGGCGAGTTACTCCAGCACTTTGTGTGTGTCTCTCTTTGGTGTAAACCAGCACCTGCAGTTCTTCGTTTCTACTCTGCATTCTTACATAAGTTCCAGGGGCAGAATTCGGCCCGTCAAGTCTACTCCGCCAATCAGTCGTGGCTGGTCTATCTGTCTCTCCCTCTCAACCCCACCCCCCCCCCCCCCCCCCCCCGCCTTCTCCCCATAACCCCCCCCCCCAGACACCCTTTACTAACATTGACACCAAATGCTGGGGTAACTCGGCGGGACGGGCAGCATCTCTGGAGAGAAGGAATGGGTGAGGTTTCGGGGTCGAGACCCTTCTTCTCCAAGGATGCTGCCTGTCCCGCTGAGTTGCTCCAACACTTTGTGTCTATCCTCGGCATAAACCGGCATCCGCAGTTCCTTCCTGCACCCTTTACAAAACATTATTGTTTCGTTTATAGCTACATCAATTGTTAAGGCTCGAAAACAAACAGGCTGCTTTAAACACAAACGTGGGCACAGCTTTTAACGCGGCGACGTGTGTCGTGATTTACTGTTAGCGCTTTGTTGGACAGTTTTCGCGCTGCTTATTTTGACTGGCGGCGAATGGGAAGGAATCGCGTTTTAAACACACACACAAAAAAAACCTGGCGGCCAGTTCTCAGGGAAGACAGAAGAAGAACAGTCTCTGAGTGCAATGAATGCCAAGACACCATGGCGGTAGTGTACACTGACACCTCGTCACCACAGCCGGTGGTCTAATGATGATGATGATACTTTATTGTCACTTAGGTCATAAGGAATAGGAGGAGAATTAGGCCATTCGGCCCATCAAGTTTACTCCGCCATTCAATCATGGCTGATCAATCTCTCCCTCCTAACCCTGTAGTAGACTCCTGCCTTCTCCCCATAACCCCTGACACCCATACTAATCAAGAATCTATCTATCTATATCTGCCTTAAAAATATCCAGTGACTTGGCCTCCACAGCTTTCTGTGACAAAGAATTCCACAGATTCACCACCCTCTGACTAAAGAAATTTCCCCCAATCGCCTTCCTAAAGGAACGTCCTTTAATTCCGAGGGTATGACCTCTAGTCCTAGACTCTCCCACTAGTGGAAACATCCTCTCCACATCCACTCCATCCAAGCCTTTCACTATTCTGTACGTTTCAATGAGGTCCCCCCTCAATCTTCTAAACTCCAGCGAGTGCAGGCCCAGTGCCGACAAACGCTCATCATAGGTTAACCTACTCATTCCTGGGATCATTCTAGTAAACCTCCTCTGGACCGTCTCCAGAGCCAGCACATCCTTCCTCCAATATGGTGCCCAAAATTGCTCACAATTTGTACCTAGGGGTCCAGTGAAATTCGTTGTTTTTGCGTACAAAGTACACAAAAGAGCGACCACGATGGCATTGGCAAAGTTACAAAAAGTTCTCATCCTTTCTTCGCTTCCCCCTCCCCCCCTTAGTTCTTGGCAACACCCCCCCCCCCCCCCCCCCCCACGCCTTGTCCGTCCTCAGTATTCCATCCACCTCGACCATAGCCTGACTCCGACCGCACAGTTTGGAATATCCTGCACTATATCCAAAAGGACACAAAGTGCTGGAGTAACTCAGCAGGTCATGTTGCATCTCTGGAGAACATCTCGACTGAAACATCGCCTGTCCATGTTCATCAGACACGCTGCCTGACCTGCTGAGTTACTCCAGCACTTCGTGTCCTTCTGTCTATCAACCAGCATCGGCAGGTTTTCTTATGTTTTGAATATAATATCCCACTGATTACAAAATGTAAGAGAAGCTTCATTCCTTTGGTCATCAGGAGACGGACATATCTCTGCAAACTAAGACCAGTGGTTAATGACCAGCAATTAGATGGTTACTAATTAATTTGATGAGAACAATATTTGGCAACAGAATTTTATCTCTACTAGAAAAATCATGGATGACGCCATCGGTAGGAAGCATTCAGTGATAGATACACACAAAGTCTGTATGTGTGTACCACACACGGTCAGGTAGCATCTCTGGAGAAAAAGGATGGATGAGGTTTCGGGTCTGAAGAAAGGTCCTGGCCCGAAACGTCACCCATCCTTTTTCTCCAGAGATGCTGCCTGACGCACTGACTTACTCCAGCATGTTGTGTCTCTGTCTTTGGTAAAAAAACAGAATAGTCATAGTGTCATATAGGGTGGAAACAGGCTCATTGGCCCAACTTGCACACACCGACCAACATGTCCCATCTACACTAGTCCCACCTGCCTGCGTTTGGCCCATATCCCTCTAAACCCGTTCTATCTACAGCATCTGCAGTTCTTTGTTTTTTAGCATTCAATGATAAATCGGTTTCAGAATTTAGATGAGTTTCCTTCATCCAAGATTGGTTAGGATGTAGGACTTGCTACTAGCAAGGAGGAGAGTGGATGAAGAGCACTAACTGAAGTAACCAAGTGTGATGGACAAAGGAGTAGGCAAGGGATGACATTACTCAGGAGGAAGCCCCCCAGCCTCAATGTCCTTCAGAAGAACCATTCCACGGAATTTCTTCTTATTCCAGCCTTCTTCCCCTTACGATTCTATTTCTCTTCAAATTTAAAAAAAAAAAAACTTATTTGAATCTTAAACCAGAGGTGAATTTGTGGAATTCATTGCCATAGAAGATGGTGGAGGCCAAGTCATCGAGTATGTTATAAAGCAGAGATTAGTAGGTTCTTGTTTAGCAAGGGCTTTATAAGCTTTATAAATTCATAAACATGTTATAGGTGCAGAATTAGGCCATTCGGCCCATCAAGTCTAATCCGCCATTCAAATTATGGCTGATCTATATTTCCTTCTCGTCCCCATTCTCCTGTCTTCTCCCCATTCAAAGGTTACGGGTAAAAGGCAGGAGAATGGGGTTGAGAGGGTAAAATAGATCGGCCATGATTGAATGGCAGAACATTCTCGTAAGGCCAAATGGTCAAATTCTACTCCTATGTCTATGAACTTGTAATCTGCTCTCAATGTCCTTTTTGGTGGTATATTCCAAATCACAATTGATTGCTTTTTGTTTCCCTAATGTCACATGTTTATCTGCCAGTCTGTGCACTCTGGTTGTCAACTTTGCTACCAAGTAAAACTCACATTATTTACTCTGTTAGTAAATGATGAGAATGGATGATTTTGAATGGAGGTATCATCTCTACCCTTCACCTTTTCTACCCATAAGTAGGAGAACCCCCGTTCAAGGCCCTTCATCCCTGGTCTTGCATTCATTATTCTCAACTGCATCTTCTCCAAGATTTTGCCACCTGTGGATCACGATCCAGAATATCCATGACATTCCAACCGGGGCCAAACATGTATTTGTACTCGCTGTTGTAACTTGCACTCCTGTTTGTGAGGCAAAAGATTCTGGCTACCTTTCCAACTAATCTTCTTACCCTGACTTGCTGCTTTCAGTTATTTGAACATACAGTACACACCCTGAAACACCTTTCCCATGCAACCCCCTCTTAAAAGTGTGCCCTTTAGTTTGCATTGCCTCAGCCTAATTTCCACCTAACATGAATCACTTTACACTTATCTATTACATTTCATATCCCATGGGTGTAGGTTTTTGCAATTCTGTACTGCTTTACCCCATCTCGCCTGCATTGAATTTATGGTGTGTGTACCAGGTCCAAGTCATCAATGTGGACATTTAGCGATACATTTAGGAAACTGGCCAGATTTAGGGTCAGTTTCTCCCCTGCTGTTATCAGGCAACTGAACCGTCCTCTCACCAGCAAGAGTGCGGTCCTGACCTCCCATCTATCTCATTGGGGACCTTTGAACTATCTTTAATCTACCGATCGGCCTTTATCTTGCACTAAATCTTGTACCCTTTATCTTTCTGTACGTTGTGAACGGCTTGATTGAAATTATGTATAATCTATTATTTGACTGGATAGAAGAAACAGAAGCTTTTCACTGTACCTCGGTACACATGACAATAAACGTAACTACATCACAAAGACTATGAGCATGATCCCAACATGACTCCACTGCGCACTTCTCTTCTGACTGAGAACTAACTGTAGACATTCTCCTTTCATCCGTCCCTTAACTAACTTTGTTTTAATAATATCTCTGCGGGTTTATCCCATGGGGATCTTATGGACTTTATCCAATGTCTTTGGAATGTTGACGCTTACTGTGTCAACCACATCATTATCATCTTTGGCTTATTTAGTCAAAGTATTGTCAAAACTGGGAATGAAAATGCAGTTGTGCAGTGGTAGAGTTGCTGCCTCACAGTGCCAGAGACCCGGGTTTCATCCTGACTACGTGTGCTGTCTCTACGGAGTTTGTACGTTCTCCCTGTGACCGCATGCTCTGTTTCCTCCTACATACCACAAAGCTACTGCAAATTGCTCTTGGTGTGTAGGATACTAACATAGAACTAGTGTATGGGTGATCCATGGTCAGCGTGGTCTCGGGGGCGAGGTGGGGGGGGGGGGCTGTTTACAGTCATATCTCTAAAACTAAAACCAAAATGGATATGGTGATGGGGTTGAGGTGAATAGAGGCGGTAAGAGGTTTGTGTGGAGCATAAACACTGAAGAAGGGTCTTGACCCGAAACGTCACCCATTCCTTCTCTCCAGAGATGCTGCCTGTCCCACTGAGTTGCTTCACCACTCTGACTCTATCATCAGCATTGAAAAGTTGACCTGAGTTGTTATAGTTTGTCTTGTATATTCTAGATAATACCCGTGACTTTTCATGCTAAAACTGCCTTTGGTCAAATTCGGTCTTTGCTCCTGCAACCAGTTGTAATCTTGCTGTATATTCCATTTACAAATACATTTTACATATCTTTAGATAGTTCAGATTAATCCTCCCCCCCACGACTCCCACCCCTCCACACTTGTTGAGTTGGTCATGTTGTTTCTGAGTTGCCAAATATCTAATAATGACTGGACAAACATCAGATAAATATCATAGTTCATGTGTCGGCAGATCAGTATCTACTGGCACGAGCAGTAATGGTGTTTGCGTGGAATGAAAATCACATGATCATCTCAATTAGCACAGTATCTAGGAGTTAACAACAGATGTAAATAGTGATGAAAACTGTAAGCTAATCACGCTATTCTAACACGTGGGTATTAACTTTTCATGATTCCGTCCTGCCATACTTAATTATATTTTCTAACACTCTCCAGTCACACAATGGTAACTGAGACCATGGTATGTAACATGATATGGAAGAAGATGCTTCTTATACACCGTGGAAGGCTGCTCACTCTTAGAACGAACTTGCAGTTGATGGTCGTTTGAGGTGAAGGATAAACAAAACGATTCACGCTTCAAATTATTAATTTCTTTCTTTCCCCTCCAGAATATAACATGTCTCTTTTAATTCTGAATCTTCTCATGGCACTTAGGATTCTTGCAACTAAAAGGCCATTCTCCAGCATAATGCCCCTGTCCCACTTAGGAAACCTGAACGGAAACCTCTGGCGACTTTGCGCCCCACCCAAGGTTTCTGTGCGGTTCCCGGAGGTTGCAGGTGGTTGCCGGAGGTTGCAGGTAGTGGAAGCAGGTAGGGAGACTGACAAAAACCTCCGGGAACCGCACGGAAACCTTGGGTGGGGCGCAAAGTCTCCATAGGTTTCCGTTCAGGTTTCCTAAGTGGGACAGGGGCTTAACCCTTTAGCTGACCATTTAAAAAAAAACGTTTCCAAATTATTGATTAGTACGGGTGTCAGGGGTTATGGGGAGACGGCAGGAGAATGGGGTTCAGAGGGAAAGATCAATCAGCCATGATTGAATGACGGAATAGACTTGATGGGCTGAATGGCCTAATTCTGCTCCTATCCTATGTGCACATGAACTGATGAACAAAGAATGCTTCCCAGCTTCTGATAATCCAAATTAGGAAGGAACCTCCAGCCAGGAGAATTCTGCCATCTTTAGATAAAATTACATAAGCTGAAACAAACAAGGCTTAAATAAGCTTCAACCTAAAGATGTTAATCTTAAATCTTAGCTCTATCACTTAATAATGTTTGGACTCAAGAGTTTTTGTTACTAAATGTAGCAGTTTGAATTTGACACAGTGATGTAGTCATAGGGTCGTACAACATGGAAACATGCCCTTCGGCCCAACTTGCCCACACCAACCAGGATGCCCCATATCTACACTAGTCCTACCTGCCCGCGTTTGGCCCAGATCCCTCTAAACCTTTCATACCCATGTACATGTCCAAATTTCTTATATTGATTTATGTTAAAATATTATTCTAATATTTTTTAATGATTTATGTAATATTTTAAGCTGATTCTTAATTGCGAGGCCCTATTTTTTTAACCAAGGGCTGGCTTCTATGAAATGGAAAAAAAAGACAGAAAATGCCAATAGGATTCAACAATTTTTTTAATTTCTGATTTCAGTAGCACTGCTCACCTGCTGACTGATGGCTAGATCTATCGACAAAAAGCTGGAGTAACTCAGCGGGTCAGGCAGCATCTCTGGAGGAAAGGAATAGGTGATGTTTTTGTGTCTGAACCCTTCTTCGGGCTGAAAGATAGAGAAGGCCAGAACAAAGCAGGACAGGCAACAGATGACCTCAGGATGGGTGGAGTCCACAACCCAAACTGATGCCCAGTTTGGTTTTGTGCAGAAACACTTGGCTCAGACCTCATCACTGCCTTGGTCCAAACATGGGACAAAGAGCTGAATTCAAGGAGGGGAGAAGGGAATGAATGTCTTGGATATCAAGCCAGCATTTGCCTGAGTGTGACATCAAGCAATCCTGGTAATACTAAAATGTAATGGAAGTCAAGGGAAACAAGTCAACAACTGTGGCACAGTAGCGCAGCCGGAGAGTTGCTGCCTGACAGCGCTAGAGACCCGGGTTCGATCCTGTCTACGGGAGCTGTCTGTACGGAGTATGTACGTTCTCCCCGTGACCTACGTGGGTTTTCTCCGGGTTCTCGGATTACCTCCCACACTCGGAAGACGTACTGGTTTGTAGGTTAATCGGCTTGGTATCATTGTGAATTGTCCCTAGTGTGTGTAGGATAGTGCTGGTGTGCGGGAATCGCTGGTAGGCGGGGACACAGTGGGCCGAAGGGCCTGTTTTCACGCTGTATCTATAAACTAAGAAAACGAAACTAGACTGGATTTATACATCTTCTGAAGGGAAGTTATCGCGGTTATTGGAGATTAATTATCTCAGTTCCAGGAACTCCTCAGAGCCATGTCCTTGGCCTAACTAACTTCTTCAATGACCTCCCTTCAATCAAAAGATCAGAAGTGGGGGTATGGGCTGATGAATGCACAATATTACATTCTATTCACAACACATCAGATCAGTCTGAAGTCGGGTCTTGACCTGAAACTTCACCCGTCCCTTCTCTCCAGAGATGCTGCCTGTCCCACTGAGTTACTCCAGCATTTTGTGTCTTTCTTCGATTTAAACCAGCATCTGCAGTTCCTTCCCAGGCAACAGGTAACGAACCCATGCATTCCCTCTCGGACCATCCCTCCCCCACACAAGTCGCACCAGCTTCTCGTTCTCATCTAGCAAACAGCTAACAATGGCCTGTTTCCTTTATCATAGTTGCTTTTTTGCATTTCTTTCATTGATTTATTCTCTATCCCTCTACATCACCATCTATAATCTCTCATTTCCCTTTGCCCTGACTCTAGTCTGAGGAAGGGTCTTGACCCAATACGTCACCCATTCCTTCTCTCCAGAGATGCCGCCTGGCCCGGTGAGTTGCTCCAGCATTTTGTGTCTAACACCAGGAAATGACGCAACTGGGCGACTTTCAAGCACAGGCTGGTAAAGGGCGAATAACCTTCACACTGTCTAAATGCCAGAAAATTACCCACTTCAACAACAAGAAAAACGGAAAATACTGCAAACACTCAGCACGTCGGGCAGCATCTGTGGGTAGATGCACAACTAACATTTCAGGCCATGGAGCCTTCATCAGAACTGAGAAAGAGCCAACCTAGCTGACACTGCCCTGCTGTTCACAATGTCATTCCCCCTCCAGATTCCTTTAGGAGATTTTTATTGTTTAGTTTATAAGATACAGCGCAGAAACAGGCCCTTCGGCCCACCGGGTCCGCGCCAATCAGCGATCCCCGCACAGTTACACCGTCCCCCCCCCACACACTCGGGACCATTTTTACATTTACAAAGCCAATTTACCTACATACCTGCACGTCTTTGGAGTGTGGGAGGAAACCGAACAAAGATCTCGGAGAAAACTCACGCAGGTCACGGGGAGAACGTACAAACTCCGTACACCCATGGTCGGGATCGAACCCGGGTCTCCGGCAATGTAAGGCAGCAACTCTACCGCTGCGCCAACGTGCCGCCCATTAACAGATGACCCATTACTTGCAGTGAGTGAACGGTGATGTGTCAATAATGTTCGGAAGATGGTGATCGATTACATTGAGCAGACCAATAGAATTGTCATTAAAGTCGGACAAACACACCAATCATGGGAAAATTAGGGAATAAACTTTGAACAAAACATGTACTTCAGACATATTAATCATCTAATTTGCATGAATAATATTAGGATTAAATTAATATTGTTCTTTAGCAAATTAATCTATATTTAAGATAAACGATTTTGAAATTCATTCCTTAACATTTGTAAAATTACACACGATCTATCAGGATGATCTGAATTATATATATATACACATACGTATATTTATATTTGTGTGTGTGTGTATTAGATGATTAATATGTCTGAATTACAACTTAAAGGTTTTGTTCAAAGCTTATTCCCTAATTTTCCCATAATTGTCGTGTTTGTTTGAGTTTAACGACAATTTTATTGGCCTGCTCAATGTATTAGAACACCATATATATATATATATATATTTTATATATATATACACGTGTGAGTGATAGAGATATTTTTACATAGAAATATGAAAAGATTGCCAAATCAAAGGAAGCTGTCTACTGTCCTATTTTACTCATTTAAATTTCTATGCAAGAAATTTATTCACTTACAAAGAAATTGTGCTGCTCTTTGGCCTTGCTGCCATGAAGTTATTCTTCCTTTGTTATCTAACTCCATTTATCTATTCTTCCATTCCTTTTTCATTGATATATTTATCTTCCTTTTAGATATACTTTGCCTACTCATCTTAACTTCTCTTTCTGGTAACTGATTGCACAATCTCACTATCTGGAAACATGCATCCCCAACTGCATTTATTTTATTATAGTTTAGTTTAGTGTCACATGCATCGAGGTACACCAAAGAGCTTTTTTGTTGATTGCTATCCAGTCAGCGGGAAGACTATACATGATTACAATCAAGTCGACCACAGTGTACAGATACAGGATAAAGGGAATAACACTTGGTGCAAGGTAAAGTCAATAGACAACAGGTGCAGGAGTAGGCCATTCGGCCCTTCGAGCCAGCACCGCCGTTCAATGTGATCATGGCTGATCATCCACAATCAGTACCCCGTTCCTGCCTTCTCTCCATATCCCTGAATTCCACTATCCCTAAGATCTCTAAATAGACAATAGACAATAGTCTAAGAAACTCAGATTAAAGAACAGTCCGAGAATCTCCAATGAGGTCGATGGCAGGTCAGTTGGGGATGGGATGGTTTTGATTTTGTGGGGAATTACAGGGGAGAAGTGAACCCATTTAATATCTCTCTTCGATTGGTTCTCCCAAATAGAAACATCTTTTTTCTGTTTGCTGTTGCTAATTCGTAGATCATTGTGAAGAAACTTGTGAATTATTTCGGAAAGGAGTCCTTTCAGTCCACTTCCCCTCATTCTTTTTTCCACAGTATACCACCCGGCCCTTCTACAACCAATGTAACATTTATTCAATAAGGAATACAGTTTAAACATAAGTATGTTAAAATAAAAAATAATTTTGCAAAAACATTTTTGCAATTAATAGATGGGGTGGAACAGTGGGGCAGCTAAATAGAGTTGCTGCCTCACAGCTCCAGAGACCCGGGTTCAAACCTGACTGCAGGTACTGTCCGTACGGAGTTTGTACGTTCTCCCTGTGACTGTGTGGGTTTTCTCTGGGTACTCCGGTTTCCTCCCACACCCCAACGCCGTACAGGTTTGTAGGTTATTTGGCTTAAGTATGAATTGTAAGTTGTCCATAGTTTTGTAGGATAATGCTAGCTGATCACTGCTTGGCGCAGACTCAGTGGGCTGAAGGACCTGCTTCCACACTATACCTAAAGACCAGTGATGGTAAAAAATCTGGAGCATTACACCAGAGGAGGTGGTAGAAGAGAAAATAATGGCGGATTTTATAAACTACTCAGGCGTCCAGAATGTAGACTCAAGGAACTGCAGATGCTGGGTTACCAAAAAAGACACAAAGTGCTGGAGTAACTCAGCAGTCGGGCAGCGTCTCTGAGAGCAGACAGATCATGTTGCTTGAATCACTGAGTTACTTCAGCACTTTGTGTCTTTTCAAGAGTCAAGAATGTTTAATTGCCATAGATATCAACAATGGAACAATGAAATTCATATTTACACAACAGGTCGGTAACACAAAACACATATGCAATATACAATAAACAAGATTCAATAAATTAATAACCTCAATACTCAATTCAATTCATTTAAATCTAGTGCAAAACAATACCCGATGTCCTTAGTTCGACCAAAAACTGTCCACAGTTTGCAGGTTAGTGTTGTGTAGCGCCCAAGAGCCTGATGGTTGTTGGGAAGAAGCTATTCTTGAACCTGGTGCTAATTGTTTTCAGACCTCCTTCCTGTGAAATAAAAGCATAGATAGGTTGGTGCGGGTCATCGATGAAGCCGGCTCCATCTTTGAGGCAGCTCCTCCTGTCGATCCCTTCGATGGTGGGGAAGTCAGGACGTGTGATGGACCGGGCAGTGTCTATCACTCTTTGTAATCTCCGTCATTCCTAGGCATTCGAGTTGCCGGACCAGGCCATGATGCGGGCAGTCAGTGTGCTCTCTGCACAAGCCCACGAGAATATTCATCAACATAACTGTTTGTCCTGGCTCTCCTAAAACTTCTAAGAAAGTAAAGGCATGGTTGGGCTTGCTTCATGTTTGCATCAATGCGCTGAATTTGTTCCGATTATCAAAGTGTGTACAAGATTTCAGAATTGTAGGAAGGTTGTTTTTAAGGGATAGACTGGATAGCCTGTGGATTCTACCTTCTCCAAAATATTGGTGTATCTATTATTATGTACTACATATTTCCTTACTCTCAAGAATGGTCATGTCAAGCCTGTTGATATGAATAGATCTCATATGGGGCGAGCATGTGTTTCTGAGGTACTCTCTCATAGTTTTAGCATCAATATATTTCTCCGTGTTGAAGAATGCTTCAGTAAAAGGTGCTAAAGGAATCCATTAAAGGGAATCGATATGCGTTTAAAGAAGAAATAATGCTTGACTTTGACATCTATACTACTTTTCATTTTAATGAGAAAAGGAAACCATTTTAGAAAGTTGACAGCAGAAAAAAAAACGAGGATGATCCAAACTTCATGAATGTATTGAAGATGGACACAAAGTGCTGGAGTAACTCAGGGGGTCGGGCTGCATCTCTGGAGATAAAGGATGGGTGACGTTTCGGGTCGGGACCCTTCTTCAGACTCAAAACCCAACCCAAAGGCTTGTGCAGAAACGTCACCCAACGTTCTCCAGAGATGTTGCCTGACCTGCAGAGTGACTCCAGCACTTTGTGTCTATCTTTGGTATAAACCAGTGTCTGCTTTTCCTTTCTACACACTTTATGATTGCGTTGATGAAGCAGTGATGATCATCAGCTGCACAACTCACTGGTCTGGTTATGTCCAACAGGGCAGCAGATTAACAGGGAAAGTCTTAAGTCCTTACACTGAAGCTCGGCTATTGTGGTAGTGTTGTATGTTGAGAATCATCGTGACCAGAAGCAGCCACTTTGCCGCCAATTGGTACACTTCATCAGATTTCCCCGGGAATAATTCCCTTGGGAATGACCCCGGGTATCCACCAGAGATTTTGTCTGGGATTTGGTGATCCTTGGTGATCTCACTGAAGCGTTCAAAATCCTTACAGGTTGTGACAGGGTAGATGAGGTTTGATGTTTAACTCACCCGGGGTTTCCAGAACCAGGGGTCTAAAGTGTCCAAATGTTTATATACAAAGGGGGCGGCACAGCAGTAGAGTTGCTGCCTTACCGAGCCAGAGACCCAGATCCGATCCTGACTACGGGTGTTGTCTGTACGGAGTTTGTACGTTCACCCAGACATGCCGATGAGTAGGTTAAATTGGCCTTGGTAACATTGTAAATTGCCCCTAGTGTGTAGGATACATGCACGGGGTGATCGCTGGTTGGCATGGACTCAGTGGGCCGAAGGGCCTAGGTCCATGCAGTATCTCTAAAGGGTCACAGGGTTATAATAAGGGGTCGAGCATTCAGCACAGGTAAGAAAAAGTTCTTTCTCCAGAGAGAGTTGAGTCTCAGGAGGGACATGGAGGTTAAGTTACTAAATAAGCATTTGTGGAGGTTTACGGATATTTTTTATGTTAAAGGGTTCAAGACATATGGGGTTAACGCAGGAATTAGTTAAAAGATCAGCCCTGATCTTGTGTAAAGATGGTAATCCGGACATGAGGGGCCAAATGGCCGACTCCCACCCTTGCTTCTCAGACTTTATTCAGAGCATGCTGTCCATTTCTCAGCCACATTGACTGATCTCCTACAGGAGAATATACCAGGCTCCAGTCTCCTTCTTCTTAAGGATAGCTGCCGGTAATCATGTCATTGAACTAAGTGTAGGGCAGACAACCACACAGTCTGCAGAAGGATCTCGATCCAAAACAATACCTTTTCTCCAGAGATGCTGCCTGACCGCTGAGTTACTTCAGCAGTTTGTGTCCATCATCGGTTTAAACCAGCATCTGCAGTTCCTTCCTACACATCTCAGGGATCCTGTTTCTATCCAATAATCTGCCCATCAGGGAACCCCCTGGCTACAGGTCATCTGTTGCAGGCTGTGCTTTGTCTGCCATCCTGTTAACTCCCATTCTTTGGTCTCCGCTCCCCCCTGCAATCAGTCTGAAGGAGGGTCCCGTACCTATCCATTTCCTCCAGAGATGCTGCTTGACCCGCTGAGTTACTCTAGAATTTTGAGTTTATCTTCAGTATGTCTCTCTTCATCTCGGGTACCCACTCACTCGTTGGATCTGCTAGCTGTAACCGCTTATCAAAAGTCCCTACATGTAAATATCTGTTACCTTTTATGACTCTCAATGTTTCCACCAGCAAGTTGGCGTTAATTAGCAAGATAAACATGCACGGAGCTAATGAGTACAAAATCGCCTCGGTGCATCACAGTCATTCCATTCAGTTTTCAAGTCTTTAAACCAGAGAAGGGCCCAAACAAAAGACCTCTCGCCCCAGGCTCCAGCACCAGCCCATGTGAGTTAATTCCCTTAATATCCACAAATGTAGCATTCTCTGTCATAAACATTCTGTTCAGTGTTCTCCCCGCAAACATTAACCAGAGTTCATGTTCTGAAGACAGACACAAAGTGCTGGAGTAAATCAGTGGGTCAGGCAGCATCTCCGGAAAAATGAACAGGTGAAGTTCAGTTTAGTTTAGAGATACAGTGTGGATTACTTCCGCTCTACAAGTCCGCGCCGACCAGCGATCGATCCCCCCGTACACTAGTTCTATCCAACACACTAGGGACAATTTACGGCAAGCCAATTAATTTACAAACCTTCATGGCTTTGGAATGTGGCAGGAAACCAGAGCACCCGGAGAAAACCCACGCTTTCACGGGGAGAACATTGGAAACTCCACACAGGCAGCACCCGTAGTCAGGATCGAACCCGGGTCTCTGGTGCTGTATGGCAGCAACTCTACTGCTGCGCCACCGTGCCGCCTCTAAGTAACGTAGCAGAGGGCTAACATTAATTTAAAACAAAGCACAATGTAAACGTATCAAACACCTATGATTTATTCTTCTCTTATATAAACAACATCAGAACATTAACTTTGATTCCCTTCCTCTGGTTTTGCAAGGTCAGCCTGAGATCCTTTGCTTTTCTCTGCTCCTTTAAGATGCCCATGGCTAGTCGAAGCTGGTCTTCAACATAGTCGAAGCTGGTCTTCAACATAGTCGAAGGAGGTCTTCAACATGTCATTTTTTCAAACTCTTCTAAACTCGTCAATTAGGTCTCCCAAGTGGGACAGCCCCTTTAGGCACTCAATAATTTAATTTCCAATTTGTGCAATATTACATAATGTGCGGTGTAATGCCTGGTCATTTAAATGTCATTATTATTATATTGGCACGTGACGCTCTCCATGCTTTGCAACTGCATCTTTTGACTGGTGGCAGACCAATTTCCCTCTGGGATAGATAAACTTGTATCGTATTGTATGGAGGATTTCTGCGCCTATTGTGGTTAGCGTGATTGGAGTGTGGAGATCTTACGGAGATCACACATTCTTTTGTTTGGGGAGGAACTGCGGATGCTGGTTTATACTGAAGATAGACACAAAATGCCGGAGTAACTCAGTGGGACAGGCAGCATCTCTGGAGAGAAGGAATGGGTGGTGTATGGAGAGTCTTTCTGAAGAAGGGCCTCGACCTGAAATGTCACCCATTCCCTCGCTCCAGAGATGCTGCCTGTCCCGCTGAGTTACTCCAGCATTTTGTGTCTACCTTTGGTTCACACAGTCTTATGTTGAGAAAAAAGTTAATAATGCACAGTTAGGGAAGTTAACTGCAAAGAGAAGCCAGCATGCCAGACTGGTGCTTAAGAAGGAACTGCAGATGCTGGAAAATCGAAGGTAGACAAAAGTGCTGGAGAAACTCAGCGGGTGCAGCAGCATCTATGGAGCGAAGGAAGTCTGAGGAAGGGTTTCAGCCCGAAACGTTGCCTATTTCCTTAGATGCTGCTGTACCCTCTGAGTTTCTCCAGCACTTTTGTCTATGCCAGAGTGGTGCAGTGTTAGAGTTGCTGTCTTACAGCACCAGAGACCAGGGTTTGAACGTGACAATGGGTGTTCTCCCTGTGACAGTGTGGGTTTTCTCCGGGTGCTCCGGTTACCTCCCACATTCTAAAGACATACACGTTTGCAGGTTAATTGACTTGGGTAAAATTGTCCCTTGTGTGTAGGTTAGTGCTCGTGTATGGAGATCACTGGTCGGCACGGACTCGGTGGGCCAAACGGCCTGTTTCCGTGCTGTATCTTGCCAGAATATAAAACAAGATATTGACGAAAATTTGTGCACTGGTATGCTTCATTAAAAAACCAAGGAAAAGAAGTGTGTAGAAAGGAACAGTAGATTCTGGTTTATACTGAAGATAGACACAAAGTGCTAGAGTAAGTGGGCTCTAGTGAGACCACACCTGGAGTATTGTGTGCAGTTTTGTTCTCCAAATTTGAGGAAGGACATTCTTGCTATTGAGGAAGTGCAGCATAGGTCCACGAGGTTAATTCCCGGGATGGCGGGACTGTCATATATTGAAAGAATGGAGCGACTGGGGTTGTACACTCTGGAATTTAGAAGGATGAGAGGGTATCCTATTGAAACATAAGATTTTTAAGGGATTGGACATGCTAGATACAGGACAACATGTTCCCGATGTTGGGGGAGTCCAGAACCAGGGGCCACAGTTTAAGAATAAGCGGTAGGCCATGTAGAACGCAGATGAGGAAAAAAGTTTTCACCCAGAGTTGTGAATCTGTGGAATTCTCTGTCTCAGAAGGTAGTGGAGGCCAATTCTCTTGATGCTTTCAAGAGAGAGTTAGATAGAGCTCTTAAAGATAGCGGAGTCAGGGTATATGGGGAGAAGGCAGGAACGGGGTACTGATTGTGGATGATCAGCCATGATCACAGTAAATGGCGGTGCTGGCTCGAAGGGTCGAATGGCCTACTCCTGCACCTATTGTCTATTGTAACTCAGCGGGTTAAATAAACACATCAGAATAGAAGTGTTTACTTAACGGAAAACCGAAGCGATGAATATACGGGGATTGGAATATCGGGCTGGCGTGTAGATAACAGATTAGAACCACCTTCTGCATTTGGGATTGTGTTAAACAGGGACATAAAAAACAACGATCAAGTGATATAGACCATGGACACTGTTAGAAATCTGTCCCCTACTGAATCTCATTCTGAAAGGAAGATTGTATCTAGAAAGGTTAAAGCCAAGGAAGGGGGCTACTATTAATAGTGGAGTATTATGTTCACTGTTCTGGGAATCTGGGGCAAGGAGGTGCAACTTACAAATTATTCCCATAAAATGGCACTACAAGGCAAGGAGAAATTTATTCACACAGATTGGAACATGGAATGCTTTTGCAGTTTGGAGTTGTATTGAAGCATAGAAAGGTGCAAGGATATACTAGATAGGATTGCTGTTGCTAAAAGATACTGATCCAGTTGACCTCATGAGTGCTTTAAATGTCTAACGTTAGCTTGGATATAACAGAATATTTAAGATCAGATGATTCCTGCAAAAGTATGAAACAAAATACTGGAAAGAAAAAAGAAAAAAAATGTGTATAAAATCATGAGAGGAATAGATCGGGTAGTCAGTCGCACAGTCTCTTGCCCTGAGTTGGGGAATCATGAACCAGAGGACATACGTTCAAGGTGAAGGGGGAAAATTTAATAGGAATCTGAGGGATAACTTTTTCACACAAAGGGTGCTGGGTGTATGGAACAAGCTGCCAGAGGAGGTAGGTGAGGCTGTGGGACTATTGCAACATTTAAGAAATAATTAGACAGGTCCATGGATAAGATGGGTTTGGAGGGATATGGACTAAATGCAGGCAGGTGGGGACTAGTGCAGTTGGTTGGTATGGGCATGTAGGGCTGAAGGGCCTGTTTCCAAGCTGTATGACCTATGACTCTAAGCATAGCTTTTAATTCTAATGTACCTTTATTAATGCACATTGAGCATTGCTTTTTTAAACCCATTTTGAAATTGCTGTCGTTTCTTTCACACTTATACGTTTTGCAAGTTTTGTGGCATTAATGTCTTCTCTTTTCTCCATCTCTTTGGTATTTGCAGAACTCCATTCGTCACAATCTTTCCTTGAATAAATGTTTCATGAAAGTGCCAAGGCAGAAAGATGAGCCTGGGAAAGGAGGGTTCTGGCAGATCGACCCGCAATACGCGGACATGTTTGTCAACGGCGTGTTTAAAAGGAGACGGATGCCCGCCACTCACTTCAGCACCCTGAAGCCGACCAAGCTGCCCCCTGTATCGGCAAGTGAAGCCTCGCTGAACCCAGCGACTCAGACCTTTCTGTCTTATTCTGGGCCCGAACACCCATCCACACGGTACCTGGAAAATACTCACGGCAACCCGATTTTCAACTCCCTTGACAGCCAGCGAACTGCAAGCAAACGCAAACAAGCCTTGCCAAAGCGGACCATGAAGATGGGCAGAACTTCTCAGTCCCCTCTGCTAGCTCACGACGAAAGAGAATCGGAGTCCCTCAAGGGAGACTTTGACTGGGCGTCAGTCTTTGACGACGTGTTTAACGTGAACGGGAGTAACTTTGAGGACCTAGACATCAACGCTGCGTTGAACTCTCTGGGGACAGAGCTGGACCTTACTGTCCAAGGAAGGCACATTAGCCCACAGTCCAAATGGTGTTCCATGGGCATGGACCAAGTTCTCGCGGAAACCACCAGCCAAACTTCGCAGTTTGAAGATTTTACTTTTTTCTCTGACCCTCAAAGACATCCGTGGGAGGAGATGAAAGAAGAGTTCCAAGTGACCCCTTTGAATGTAGATCAAGGCTTCAACTTCTATGAAGGATTCTTCAATGAGATACATCAATGGGAAAGAGGAGATACCTTTCTGTGACCAGACTAATATTGATCAATCTTGAACCATTTGCTACATTAGCATTAATGCCTTGATGATTGGATTTGTACAGCTTATATGAAGTTCCTTTATACTGTTGAAAAAATTACCTGTTTGTTATTTTTTATTGTTCATAATTTTTACACTGGAATACCATTTAATAGAGATTCCTGTCATGGTTGAGAGAAAACAGTCTGAAATTCTTAATAGTTTTAAGATCGTACCCTCTGATCACAAACCAGATTGTACTACTAACAGGTGCACAGTGCTGCGACATTTTGAAAGGATGTGTTGTCAAAGCTATTTGTCATTTCAGATTCTTTACCTTTTTTGTTTTGCAAAACCGAAAATTGCTCAATCGCACTTGACACTTTGGAAGGCCATGTTGCTGAACTGAACAGATGGAGCCAATAGTCAAGTCAAGCAAGCTTGCATTAAACGGAACTGTGATAATACTACACACACACAGTCAATTCGGAGGAAGCTAATCGTTTTCCCAAATGGTTTCTTTGAGCGTTTCACCACTATTCTTGCTACTTGATCCAATAATTCCACAACGACCAATATTGCACTTATAAAAAAAAAAACCTTAATCCTCAAAAAGATGATCTCAATGGTACTGCATTTCAACTGATTTTCATTTTTTTAGAAGCTTGCTGGTGCAGTTTTTTATGCCATATGGACTTGAATTAGAAATACAGGGCTTAACTTGAGGTCATTTCAAGTTATTTTATTTTTTACTTTTCCTTGACTTGACTACTGAATGAATGTTAGATTTTGGTTCAATGACTTCGCTGAATTGACACAGAAACTTGTAGGATGCAAGGCATAGGTCCGACCATATATTTTTCCATACAGAAGTTATTTTACTCCGATGTACTAGTGTTATAAATGTAGTTCTGTGGAATTGATTTGGTGACTAACCTGAGCGGAAATTCTCAAGCGGAGAGAGGACATGGGTAAGATTGGATGCAACTATATTTGGAACTGCCCTAAATCATGACAAACTTGAGGTGGAACTGATTGACACTAAAAAGGGCAAATGTCACTTGCTAAAGTGAAGCAAGCATCTTGAGCTGGATTATATATATATAAATATAAATATATATATTAAATAAAACACGCAATCAATTCATCATGATTCTATGCAGAACTCTGTTCCTCATTGTCTTGGACCTGCTGCCTTAGCAATGAAGTAATGGAGGGTTCCCATCCTGTGACTTTTGCAACGAGCTGCTATGTATTCGGGAAGATGAAGTAGGACATCGTCCACTATACTGTAACTATGCCAATCTCTTTAATTCACTGAAGGCAGAGTAGAGGAAAAAAAAAACTCATCGATCTTTGAGCGGAATGGATAAGTAGTCACTGTTAGATGCTTGTTTTGTTTCGAGAAGAGTGTGTTTGCCTGGATCTGTCTCTCTGTTAGCTGACCAATGGACAAATTACCCTTGTGTGCAATCTCCCATTTTCTATTCTGGTTAAATGCTATTTGCCTCACTGCAATAAAAATTGTGGGGTTTAAAGCACAAAATTCTGTAGTTTTGTTTTCTAATGAATGCCCGTGTGCCACTTGATTAGACACAAGCACGAATTATTAATATTTCTAATATGAAAAGTATTCTGAATTTGCACCAAAATGTTGGTTAAACCTTAACACCGAAAAATAATTATTTTAATATATATCTGCAGGATGTGTGAATGGAAATATAAAGCTATTTAAAATGAAATGGAATGGCTCTTATTGGGATCAATGTTAGTGGAAGTGTTCGACACTGTAAGTTTAGTTTCGTTGAGTTTACAACAGATAATAGACAATAGGTGCAGGAGTAGGCCATTCGGCCCTTTGAGCCAGTGCCGCCATTCAATGTGATCATGGCTGATCATCCCCAATCGGTACCCCGTTCCTGCCTTCTCCCCATATCCCCTGGCTCTGCTATTTTTAAGACCCTATCTAGCTCTCTCTTGAAAGTGTTCAGAGAACCTGCCTCCACTGCCCTCTGAGGCAGAGAATTCCACAGACTCACCGCTCTCTGTGAGGAAAAGTGTTTCCTCGTCTCTGTTCTAAATGGCTTACTCCTTATTCTTAAACTGTGGCCCCTGGTTCTGGACTCCCCCAACATCGGGAACATGAGTTTAAAGATACAGGGCGGAAACAGGCTTGTTTGGCCCACCGGGTCCGCGCCGACCAGCGACCTCCTCACATTTACACTATCCCACACACACACACACGGGGAACAATTTTTACATTTACCAAGCCAATTTACCTAAATACCTGTACATCTTTGGAGTGTGGGAGGAAACCAAAGATCTCGGAGAAAACCCACACACTCACGGGGAGAACGTACAAACTCTGTACAGACAGCAGCTGTAGTCGGGATAAAACCCGGGTTTCTGGCGCTGTAAGGCAGTAGCTCTAACGCTGCACCACCGTGTCATGTAATACTAATAGACACATCAAATGATCAAAAGCTTATTCTGTTCTCAGATGCAGTAGTGTTAAGAATATAGCTTTGTCCAATTGATTAGTTCACCGATAAGACACGGAAAGTTTCTGAACAGAAAGAGCAGGAATCTGAACTGAAAAAGAATATGTTTTGAGCTGAATAACCAAAATATAAATGATTGGATGTAAGAAATCGCTGAACAAACAATTTGAGTTGTCCACCATATGTGATGGGAAGTTTGTTGCAAGACCCCAACATGTTAGTTCTGATCAGATATTACCTGCCGCTTTGAATTCCATTATGAATGGTTGGATTTGAGAATATAGACTCCTTTTTTTAGTAGAAGCTTCTGCTACGAAGTGATGGAAATGACTGGAATTATGTGTTGTTACCCTAAATCACCAGCAATATTAAGGGTGGCAAAGAGGCGCAGCGGTAGGGTTGCTGCCTTACAGCACCAGAGACCCGGGTTCCATCCTGACTGCGGGTGCTGTCTGCTCGGAGTTTGTACCTTCTAACCGCGTGGGTTTTCACCGGGAAGCTCCGGTTTCCGAAGACGTACTGGTTTGTAGGTTAATTGGCTGTGGTAAGAATTGTAAATTGTCCCTAGCGTGCAGGATAGTGCTAGTGTACGGGGATTGCTGGTCGGCGTGGACTTGGAGGGCCCGAGCTGTATCTCTAAACTAAACGAAATATCACCCATCTGGCGTTTTTGAAGAGCTGGCAAATTTGTTTATTTGATAACTCATTATTGACAGCTGAGGTGTTCTCATGGAAAATTGGAAACCAGGTTAGTGCTACCTGATGTCTTAAATAATGCAACAACCCTGTGGTCTTGCACTGACTCTGACTCCAATACTCTTTTCATCATTATGAACATTGGCTGGGTGCATGGGACGAATTTATGAATCTTACAAAAAAATGAAGTGGGTGCTAGTCTCACTTTTTCATTACAGAATTTAACCTCTTCGGTATTAAAAGTAGCTGGCTTGAGGGTCAATGCACAATTTTTCAATTCACTAATATGTGTTTGGAAGACTAGTGTTAGATCCCCTTTTGAAGAACAGCCTTTCAAACTAAAGTGAAATGAGGAGTTTGAGAATGAAATGTACAACCATGCAAATGAAATCCAATATCTTGCCCACATGCGAGGTATTGAAACTGGAACTTTCTTTACCTGTATATCTGTTACCTATAAGACATGGCATTTTCCACTGAGCCATTTGGAGAGGAAGATTTAGAATTTCCTCACCCTTTTGGAATCACATTTTTTAATCATTTAAAAAAAAAAAATTGCCAGACTTTACCACTTACTCTCTTTCAAAAATCAAAATGCTGGAAGAACTCAACAGGGGTCTCAGGCAGCAACTGCTGCCTTACAGCACCAGACCCCTGATTCGATCCTGACCGAGGGTGACGTCTGTATGGAGTTTGTACATTCTCTCTGTGACCGCGTGGGTTTCCCCCGGGTGCTCTGGTTTCCTCCCACATTCCAAAGACGTACCAGGTTAATTGGCTTCAATAAAAAAAATTGTAACTTGTCCCTATTGTGTAGGATAGTGCTAGTGTACGAGGATCGCTGGTCGGTGTGGGCTCGGTGGACCTGTATATCTAAAGTCTAAAATTCAAACTCTGTGGAGGAAATGGGCAGATGACGTTTTGGGGCGGGATTCTTCTTCAGAACAAAGCATTGTCTGTCCATTCCCTCCACCGATGCAGCCTGGTCCATTGTTCCTCCAGCACTTTGCTTCTTGCTCAAGATTCTAGCACCTGCAGTTTCTTGTGTCTCCATTCTCACTTTCAGCGCATGCATAATTAGTTCCA
This sequence comes from Amblyraja radiata, assembly GCF_010909765.2. Classification (NCBI taxonomy): domain Eukaryota; kingdom Metazoa; phylum Chordata; class Chondrichthyes; order Rajiformes; family Rajidae; genus Amblyraja; species Amblyraja radiata. Next base: position 33,989,032 of record NC_045977.1, on the reverse strand, counting down.
TTCATTGAAGAAATTATCCCTGGTTATTAAAATATTCAATAAACTGGTGATTGCTAAAAGCTATAAACCATATGGAAACCCAAACTCAAAATATTACCCCAGATCCTTCAGGTTATAGAAATATTGTGTTCAACCTTAGAAACCTCTTAGATATAGATTGAATTAATTAATGATCTAACTATTGGAAAATGTACTGGCAGATAAAGGTTTGAGTACTTCTCAATTGTGATTGTTCTTTTATCTTTATTTACTTTAATGTGAAGAATATAAATGGTATTGAATTTAATTATATGCTAGTTCCATAATGTAGAATAGGAAGTAACGAGATGGAAAAGATAGAACCAAGTTATCAATAGAACTGGGAAAACTAATTTAATTTTATTTGGCAGCGGAAATTGTTTTAATTGTATTACTAGATTAGTTATTTAATTAAGATATTTCAGGGAAGATGAAGTTGGTCTGGTAGGCAGTAATAATCAAAAGTAATAAGAAGATGAAGTTATGTTAGGTTATTTAACTCATTTAGAGTCCTAGAGTGATACAGTGTAGAATGAGGCCCTTCGGCCCAACTTGCCCATAACATGTCCCAGCTACACTAGTCCCACCTGCCCAGGTTTGTTCCATATCCCTCCAAACCTGTCCTATCCATGTACCTGTCTAAATGTTTCTTAAACATCGAAGTAGCCCCAGCCTCAACTACCTCCTCTGGCAGCTTGTTCCATACACCCACCACCCTTTCTGTGAAAAAGTTCCCCCTCAGATTCCTATTAAATCTTTTCCCCTTCACCTCAAACCTCTGTCCTCTGGTCCACGATTCCCGTACTCTGGGCAAGAGACTCTGTGCATCTACCCGATCTATTCCTCTCCTGTTTTTTATGCACTTCTATAAGAAAACCTCTCATCCTCCTGCAGATTTCGAACATTTATTTTCAGGTCGATGTACCATAAACTGGCTATTGGAAATATTGGGTCTGCCTGTTCAGATTCAGTAGCTCCAGACATTCAAGTAAGTGGATTAAATGAGTTTGTAGTGTGTTGAACCTTAAATAAACTAATCTCCTCCGCCTGCACATGATCTATATTCCTCAATGCTCAGCATATCCATGCATCTATCTAAAAGTCTCTCAAATGCCACTATCGTATCTGCCTCCAGGCACCCACGCCCCCTCCGATCTTAAAAACACCTGCCGTGCACATTTCCTTTCAACGTTGCCCCTCTCACCTTAAAGCCAAGCCCACTGATCTTTGATAAATATTTCCTTTGGAAATATTTGTTATCCTAATATATGATAATATTAATATAATATCCCTTTGTTGCTGGTCAGTAACAGAATGAATGGATCGCCATTAGTAAGCAAAAATATTTCATTAAGTGCTTTAAAAAACTTTAAAGTGAAAATATTGTATCTCTAAAGAACAATTCACATGGAACGAGAACAATATTTTCGAGGTAGTGATTAACCTGTGCATTCTTATCATTTTTTTGTTTTGTTATTGATATGGCTGGTTGTGTGATCACATCGTGCAGTGCACATTGATTCATCCAGTCTCCCTAACATGTTTTTACACTTTAACCAAATGGTCTTCGTTTCTCAGACTATATTGGAACTTGTGGAACGCAAGGCGTTTAAGGGCGGCACGGTGGCACAGCGGTAGAGTCGCTGCCTTACAGCCCCAGAGACCCGGGTTCAATCCTGACTATGGGTGCTGTCTGTACGGAGTTTGCATGTTCTCCCCATGACCGTGTGCGTTTCCCCGGGTGCTCCGGTTTCTTCCCGCACTCCAAATACATGCAAGTTTGGTTTTGGTTACAATTGTAAGTCCTCCCTAGTATGTAGGATAGTGTTAGTGTACGGGGATCGCTGGTCGGCATGGACTCAGTGGGACGAAGTACCTGATTCCGTGCTGTGTCTCTAAACTAAACTAAACTAAACTATGAGAAGGAGTAGCGGGAACTGGAGTGAAAGCAGGGAAGAGGGACACTTGGGGCGTCTTGCCTTCACCTACTGCCTGCTCGAATAGGGTGCTTCATCCTACCAAACCTCCTACTATACTAGAAGCAACTTAGTTCATATCCAAGTATCTTCTGTTTTTAACATCCATTTAGCACCATTCACACTTTTCCTGCTCTTAAAGTGTTTTATTTACAATCTGTTGCATGCAACATAAATAAAATGTTAATACTGTATCACTTTAAGAAATGATTTCCTGACAACTCTTGCCAATTGGTGTCGATGGTGATAAGCAAACTCAACCTCTTAAGATTCACTGTTAAATGATTTACAGAAGCAGAGGACTTTCAAGGCTCGGATTGCTTCAGATTGGTCAGGTTCATCAACCAATTTCGCCAGGGATGTCTGGATAATGGTTTAGAGATACAGTGTGGAGAGAGGCCCTTCAGCCCACCGAGTCCATGCCGACCATCGATCACATGTACAACAGTTCTATGTAATCTCATTTTTTGATTCCTGCACACTAGGGGGCAATTTACAGAAGTCAATTAACCTACAAAACCCTTTGGGATATGGTAGGAAACCGGAGCACCCGGAGAAAACCCACACGGTCCCAGGGAGAATGTACAAACTCCGCACAGACAGCATCTGTAGGAATGATGTGAATTTGTGGAAGAGGTGGGGGTGGGTGGGGGTGGGGGGGAGGAGGGATGAGATGGAGAGGCTGTGGCCACCCTGTTGAGAGATGTAGAGGGAGACAGGATGTCCTTAATCCCCCCCCCCCCCCCCCCCACTGGTCTGGGGTCTTTATCTGGTTTCTCACCAGATCCAATGGTTTTGTGAGCGGCGGCTGTATTGTCATGCTCAATGCACAGCAGTTGTACAAACAGGTCATCATTATTCATATATGCCACCGAAAGGAAGTCTTTAAAACAGGAAGAAACTTTTACTGGGAGCTGCAAATCTTCATTTGGAGATGTTGATTTAAGGCCACAGTGGTGATAACCTCCCTATAATGATCACTCAGCAGGCCATCATGTATATTCCGCCTCTCCCTGCTCGCTTAGTGTCACAGTCACCAGACACTGAAGATACACACAAAATGCCGGAGTAACTCAGCGGGACAGGCAGCATCTCTGGAGAGAATGAATGGGTGACAATAGACAATAGGTGCAGGAGTAGGCCATTTGGCCCTTCGAGCCAGCACCGCCATTCAATGTGATCATGGCTGATCATCCCCAATCAGTACCCCGTTCCTGCCTTCTCCCCATATCCCCTGACTCCGCTATTTTTAAGAGCCCTATCTAGCTTCGGATCGGATCCCTTGTTCAGTTTATCTCCAGCGTCTCCAGTTCTTTGTGTGTCAGTATAAATGTCCTTAAAGATTTGTTTACATTTATATAATAGCTTTCTAAGGATGACGAGTCTGAAGAAGGGTCTCGACCCAAAACATCGCCCATTCCTGCTCTCCAGAGTTACTTCAGCATTTTGTGTCTTTCTCCAGAGACGCTGCCTGTTCATTAAGTTATCCCAGCATTTTGTGTCTATCTTCGGTGTAAACCAGTGTCTGCAGTTCCGTCCTATTCAACAGACACTGACCTGTGAAGTTTGCCACATAAAGCCTCTCCGCTTTGCTAGCTCTCTCAAGGTCAACAATCTCCTGAAAGTGACCCATATTGACGACAGGTTCAGATATTTCCATCTCACTCTCAATATATCTTGCACACGGATGGCAGACTGCTATCCGTGAAGAGCAAAAGCAATGAATTCACTTAGACCATCAGTGAGCAACTATCAGACATAAAACACACGCGGGGAACACAAGAACTGTGGCTCAGATGCTGGTCAACAAAAACACAAAATGCTGAAGCAACTCAGCGGGTTGGGCAGCATCTCTGGAAAAAAGAAATAGGTGACGTTTCGGATCGTAATCCTTGCTCAGATTAAGAGTCAGGGGAGAGGGAAACTAGAAGTATGAAAAGGTATAGAAGAAATCAGAGCCAATTCCAATGACCAATGACCAATGACACACAGAGAGTGGTGAATCTGTGGAATTCTCTGCCACAGAAGGTAGTTGAGGCCACAGTTCATTGGCTATATTTAAGAGGGAGTTAGATGTGGCCCTTGTGGCTAAAGGTATCAGGGGATATGGAGGGAAGGCAGGTACAGGATACTGAGTTGGATGATCAGCCATGATCATATTGAATGGCGGTGCAGGCTCGAAGGGCTGAATGACCTACTCCTGCACTTATTTTCCATGTTTCTATGAAAGGTGGAGCTCACTATGGTCCATTGTTGGCTGTGGAAGAGGTGATAATGAAGGGATATGTAGATGCGAACAGTGGAACTGGCAGGATGACTAGGGTGGGGGAGAGACGGAGGGAGAGGGAAAGCCGGGGTTACTTGCAATTAGAGAAATCAAAACTCATACCGCTGGTTTGTAAGCTGCCCAAGCGAAATATGTGCTGTTCCTCCAATTTGTGTGTTGCACCACTCTGACAGAGATCTCTGGTGAACATGGATAGGCGAGGTTTCAGGTCGGGGCCCTTTCTTCATACTCTGGTGGTAGGGAGAGAAAGCTGGAAGAGAGGAGGTAGGAGCAGGCCAAAGCCTGGCAGGTGAGGGGGGAGGGAGTTTGATAAGCAGATGGCTGGACAAAGGCCAAAGATAGAAAGGCGAAAAACATGAGAGATCAGGAGATAAGGAAATAAGAGGCACAAATTGTGTATCTCTCTGCTTTGCAAGCTGTCTCTCACGGCCAACAATCTCCTGAAAATATACCGTTTTGACAACACTTTCAGATATTTCCGTCTCACTCACTGTACATCATCCATTTGGATGAGAGACTGTTTTTCATGAAGAACAAAAGAAAGGAACTCACTTAATCATATGTCTGAAGAAGGGTTTCGCCCCGAAACGTTGCCTATTTCCTTCGCTCCAAAGATGCTGCCTCACCCGCTGAGTTTCTCCAGCATTTTTGTCTACCTTCGATTTTTCCAGCATCTGCAGTTATCTCTTAATAATAATAATAATAAATTTTATTTATGGGCGCCTTTCAAGAGTCTCAAGGACACCTTACAAAAATTGAGCATGTAGAGGAAAAACATGTAAGGGGAATGAAATAAATAGTAGAGACATGACTAGTTCACAAAGTAAAGACAGAATTCAATACAAAACACAGTATGAGGCAATTAATGCACAGATGAAAAGGGACGGGGACGTGGGGCTAAGGATAGGCAGAGGTGAAGAGATCATATAGTGGCCATCTATCTGACATAAATCACAAGCGAAGGCACAAAGTACTGGAGTAACTCAACGGGACAGGCAGCATCCCTGGAGGACACGGATAGGTGACGTTTCAGGTCAGGACCCTTCTTCAGGTTGACCTTTCTCTTAGCTCTTAGGGCTAATTGACTCAAGGAATATGGGGAGTAAGCAGGAACGGGCTACTAATTTTGGATGATCAGCCACGATCATATTGAATGGCGGTGCTGGCTCGAAGGGCTGAATGGTCTCCTCCTGCACCTAGTTTCTAGTTTCTAACCAAGAGTCTAAAGAAGAGTCTCGACCTATCCATATTCTCCAAAGATGTAGCCTGACCCACTGAAATACTCCAGCACGTTGTGTCTTTTTTTTTGTTGTAAACCAGCATCTGCAGTTCCTTGTTTCTACATAGATCACAAGCGACCCAGTCGTTCAATACTGCCAGCAAACAGAACCCAAACATGCACTACTTCGTTGAGTTGAATGAATCCAGTGCAGTTGAATCTTCCTACACTCCCAGTACGATAATTCACATTTTGTCCTTGGTTTACAACTATCCTTATTTAGCTTTATTTGCCTTTAAATTGTGATGGATTACCATGATGAATGTTTAACATTTACAAACATATTGGGGTTAATCATTAAGCAAAACAAATTAGAGTTTACTATCTTTCTCCTCAGTCCAAACCTATTAGTACCACATTATATAACTGCTTTGTTCTGATTGAGCATTTGGTTGAAGTAATCGTGACGTTATTATGAAAGAAAAACCAAATACACACGTTTTAGCTTGGGTTGAGCCCAGTTAGTTACTGCTTATTCAAATATATCATTGAACATAATATTCATAGAACAGGTAGGCTCATGAATACGACAGTATATTCCTGAAACAGGGAGGTGAAGTGTTATCACTAGACTGAGTTTCTATCCGTAAGCAGTTATATAATGTGGTGTTAATCGCTTTGGACTGAAGAGGAAGATAGGAAACTAATTTGTTTGGTTTAATGATTAAAGGAAATATTAATATTAATCTTCTCAGCATAGAGGGCAAACAACGAAATGATGATAAAAGTGGTAGTGCAGAAAAACAAGCTGAAGCTAATAGAAGATCGACACAAAAAGCTGGAGTAACTCAGCAGGACAGGCAGCATCTCTGGACAGAAGGAATGGGTGACATTTCGGGTCAGGACCCTTCTTCAGACTCATTAAGGAAAAGAGAAATGAAAGATATAGATGATGATGTAAGTAGAGAGATAAAGATAATGAACAGTGAATGAAAGATATGCTGTAATAAGAGTTTGGACATTTGTCATACACAACAATAACTATCTTGTTTACTACCTTCACTTAGTTTAGTTTAGTGATACAACGTGAAAACAGGCCCTTCGGCCCACCGAGTCCGCACCGACCAGCGATCCCCGCACGTTTACGCTATCCTATACATACTTGGGACTATTTTTTTACATTAATACCAAGCCAATTAAGCTACAATCCTCTACGTCTTTGGAGTGTGGGAGGAAACCGAAGATCTTAGAGAAAACCCAGGCTGGTGATGGGGAGAATGTACAAACTCCGTACAGACAGCACCCGCAGTTGGCCTCTTCAGACAAGATGGCGCGGCCGGGTCCAGTGTCCGACGTGGTAGCTCCGCGGAGATTGTGCGTTTTTCTTCCTAGTATGTTTTTATAAAATATATTTCTTACTACTAACACATCAGCACCAACTTAAAAAAAAATGTAAATACTGTTTCTGTTGTTCTGTTGTTTTGCAGAATCCTGCAGGCATTGCCACTTTCATTTCACTGCACATCTTGTATGTGTATATGACAAATAAAGTTGACTTGACTTGACCCGGGTCTCTCGCGCTGTAAGGCAGCAGCTCTACCGCTGCCATCCAATTAAAATAAATAAACTTAATTTAGATGTAATAAACTTAAACCATGATATCTTTCCCAAGCATTTAATTAAATAATCATCTCACAAGACATATTTAAATTTTAGTTTTAGAGATAAAGGATGGAAATAGGTCTTCTGGCCCAGCATGTCCATGCCGACCAGGTGATCGCTGGTTGACACGCACTCGGTGGGCCGAAGGGCCTGTTTCCACCCTTTATCTCTAAAAATAAAACGAGCGGGGCCGTACATCGCCCGGCGCGGCCTAAAATGGCCGTGGGACTTAACATCGCCTGCCTGGGCTTCGACATCGGGGGGAAATGCTGCAGGGGAGAGAAAATACTTTCCCTTCCATCACAGTGAGGAGGAGATTCACTGTGATGGATGTTTGTGTAAATCGAATTGTGTGTGTGTGTCTTGTAAGAATTGTCTCTGGTTGTATGGCTGTGGAAACAAAGTTTCGCTTGAGCCTCACTGAGGTTCAAATGACATGTAATGTAATAAATATTCAAATAAATATCTCTAAAGACTAAAGAAAAGTCTAAAGAACTGAAAAGAAAAAGATTCTGTCAGAGCATAGAATCAGGGTCATTCAGTATCAGAATGGGAAAAGGTGCCATACCTCACTGGCACTGCCTTTCCGGGCAAGAGACTCTGTGCATCCACCCTATTTATTCCTCTTGTGATTTTATACACCTCTATAAGATCACCGCTCATCCGCCTGCGCCCTGTGCAGTGACATAAAATGCTGCCCAGTACTTCAATGCAATAGATTACGTTGTTTGGGACTAAAACTGTGAAAGGAAGACTGGATTATATTTCAACTATTTCCCATGAGATTCCTTAATACAATTTAGCTGCACGTAAACCAACTGTTAGCATGGAGTTTCAATTTATTTATTCAGCAGGGTATGGAATAACAAGAGAGGAGGATTCCTTGTGTGTGCAGCATGTGGCAAATCTATAAAAGTATTTTTGGTCAATTTTATAAAGACTGCCTATGTCATATTACTCCCGTGAGGAAATTAACAGCTAAAATTTAAAAGGTGCACAAAAAAGCTGGAGAAACTCAGCGGGTGCAGCAGCATCTATGGAGCGAAGGAAATAGGCAACGTTTCGGGCCGAAACGTTGCCTATTTCCTTCGCTCCATAGATGCTGCTGCACCCGCTGAGTTTCTCCAGCTTTTTTGTGTACCTTCGATTTTCCAGCAACTGCGGTTCCTTCTTAAGCACCTAAAATTTAACATCCCTATTAAATTTGCCAAAGGTCCAACATCATATGCTGCAGGTAGATACAAAATGCTGGAGTAACAACGGCACAGGCAGGACAGAAGAAATGGGTGACGTTTTGGGTCGAGACCTTTCTTCATTTGCTGCATTCAGCAGATTGATACTTCATTGTTAAACTAGAAAGACAAAGTCACACATTCTCTTAGAACTAGCAGGCCAATTGAGCTTGAAAGTTCTGATAATTATATTGCGTAGGAAGGAACTGCAGATGCTGGTTTAAACCGAAGATAGATACAAAAAGCTGGAGTAACTCAGCGGGACAGGCAGCACCTCTGGAGGGAAGGGATGGGTGATCTTTCAGGTTGAGACCCTTCTTCAGATAGAAACATAGAAACATAGAAAATAGGTGCACGAGTAGGCCATTCGGCCCTTCGAGCCTGCTCCGCCATTCAATATGATCATGGCTGATCATCCAACTCAGTATCCTGTACTCGCCTTCTCTCCATACCCCCTGATCCCTTTAGCTACAAGGGCCACGTCTAACTCCCTCTTAAATATAGCCAATGAACTGGCCTCAACTACCTTCTGTGGCAGAGAATTCCAGAGATTCACCACTCTCTGTGTGAAAAATGTTTTTCTCATCTCGGTCCTAAAATATTTCCCCTTTATCCTTAAACTGTGACCCCTTGTTCTGGACTTCCCCAACATCGGGAACAATCTTCCTGCATCTTGCCTGTCCAACCCCTTAAGAATTTTGTAAGTTTTTATAAGATCCCCTCTCAACCCTTGTTAGGGGTGAGGGAAACGAGAGATATAGATGATGATGTAGATAGATGATGATGTAGATAGATGATGATGTAGATAGATGATGATGTAGATAGATGATGATGTATAGACGATGATGTAGATAGATGATGATGTATAGATGATGATGTAGATAGATGATGATGTAGATAGATGATGATGTAAAGATGATGATGTAGATAGATGATGATGTAGATAGATGATGATGTATAGATGATGATGTAGATAGATGATGATGTATAGATGATGATGTAGATAGATGATGATGTAGATAGATGATGATGTATAGATGATGATGTATAGATGATGATGTATAGATGATGATGTATAGATGATGATGTATAGATGATGATGTATAGATGATGATGTATAGATGATGATGTATAGATGATGATGTATAGATGATGATGTATAGATGATGATGTATAGATGATGATGTAGATAGATGATGATGTAGATAGATGATGATGTAGAGAACAATGAATGAAGTATCTGCACAAAAGTAACAATGACAAAGGAAAGGCTATTGTTAGCTGTTTGTTGGGTGAAAACGACTTGGGTGGGGGAGGGATAGAGAGAGAGAGGAAATGCGGGGATAGTTGAAGTTAGGGAAGTAAAGAGTTAATTATATTGTTCCACATTTATTTTTACAGCTCTTAACAAAAAAATTGAACAAATCTATTGGAATTGAAAATTATTTCTCCCTGTGACCATGTGGGTTTCCTCCGGATTCCTTCCACAACGCAAAGATGTGCAGTCTATAGGTTAATTAGCTTCTGCTCAATTGCCCCTGGTGTGTAGGGAATGGATGTGAAAGTGGGATAATATAGAATAACATTTGCACAGTGGCGCAGCGGTAGAGTCGCTGCCTTTCTGCGCCAGAGACCCGGGTTCGATCCTACACGCTAGGGACAATTTACAATTTTTACTGAAGCCAATTAACCTACAAAGCAGCATGTCTATGGAGTGTGGGAGGAAACCGGAGCACCCCGGGAAAACCCACGCAGGTCACGGGGAGAACGTACAAACTCCGTACAGACAGCACCCGTGGTCAGGATCGAACCCGGGTCTCTGGCGCTGTAAGGCAGCAACTCTAATGTGCACTGGGATGAACGTGAACAATTATGAATAAAATGTAGAAATACATTTAAGAGAAGATTGCCCCAAAATGCTGGAGATCTCAGCGAGACAGGCAGCATCTCTGGAGACAAGGAATATGTGGGTTCGGGTCGAGACCCTTCTTCATATAAATAATCTTACATAAATTTAAGAGTTTTGGAAACACATTGGCAGGTGAGGACAAAGATGTGGTAACATGCGTTTCAATACCTCTTACCACTTAGCTGGTTTTTATCTCTATTTTAGCTCTAATGTATCGTCAAATGTGCTCATGAGACCCATTATTTATTTGGCATCGAATCAATATGTGAATTTGCAATAAGAGTTTTATTCATTTACTTCTTCCAATCAATGTGGCTTCAGTCGAACAGATATTTGATGATTTATGTACAGATAGTCTATAATAAACTGATAACAACATTAAATCAACATTTGGCTTGGGAGCCTCTCAGAACAAAAAAAATATATTAGATTCTGCCACAATAATATAGATAGAGTAACGTATTCTCAACAGATGCTGAAACATTGTTGTATATTAATCAATCAGCGATTTCTCCTCTTTAATCTTGATTTGTTACAGCTTATTCAATGTTATTATTTATTAGATTTCCGTCAAACCGCAGCCGTGAGCTGAGTGCTCCTTGTAGGAGATAGCAGTGTGGAGCTGGAAAGTACAGAGACAGAGACGAGGCTTTAAGGGGCTGTCCCACTTGGCCGGCATTCGCGCGTCACGCAGATGGCGAGCGAAGATTTTGTACATCCCAAAATCCTGGGACACCGCGCACAACCGCACGTCACTGCCTATGTCACCACGCACCATGCGCGCATCACGTGCGTCATGACGGGTAAATGATGTCGTGTAAATTACGCGCAAATGACGGCCAAGTGGGACAGGCCCTTTATAGGCCTTTCTCACGGGGCGACTTGACGCAAGAGGTAACCAGAGTTGAACATCGTGGGAACCTCGTACGATAACCGTACGGCATTCGTGGACCACCGTGGACCACCGTGGCGCTAACGCAAGGTAATCGTGTAACTTGTTGACTCGGGAGAAAATTCAAGCAAGCTTGAATTTCTCCAAGAGTGACTTGTACACTTGTGGTTGAAGATTGCAACATTATATGGACGTAGTGGCCAGTGCGATATCCGTAATAACTCTTGCGTTTACCGTGGGAACTCCTGCGAACGGTGAACCCGGAAGCTGGACAGAGGGGACAGAAGGTGAGTAAAAATTGTCTTCTGTGGGATTGAATTTAAAAAATAAAGATTTGCATCCGCATATGGACATCAACTTATTCATGAGTTATGTTAATGAGATTCAAGAAAATAACTATAATCTTTAAAAGGGACTTTAAAAGGGACTTTACTGAAAGGCCCCGCATTTTTATGGTCCGTGAGAAATTTTTCACATGTACTTCTTTGAGAGATACAGCTCGGAGTCCTCGCCGACTAGCAATCGATGCCTTTCCGAAGCAGGGTCCGGAACGCTACCAATCAATGTTCTCCAGAGACCCGTGTAAATGAGTGAACTGCACATGCTGGTTTAAACCGAAGACAGACACAAAAAGCTGGAGTAACTCAGCGAGTCAAGCAGCATCTCTGGAGAAAAATAGGTGATGTTTCGGGACGAGACACATCTTCAGACTCAATTCCGATTAGGATGTCTGAAGAAGGGTTCCGATTCGAATCGCCACCTATTCTTTTTCTCCAGAGATGCTGCCTGAGCCGCTGACTTACTCCAGCTTTTTATGTTTTTTTTCCCAGATCTGACTTGCCTGCTGAGTTACACCAACATTTTGTATCCTTTTGTGCGTATTAACCAGCATCTGCAGTTCCTTTAGACATTACCTAACTTCAGATTTTAGAGATATAGCGCGGAAACAGGCCCTTCGGCCCACTGAGTCCGCGCCGACCACCTATTCTTATACACTCCAGGGACAATTTTACAATGTTACCGAAGCCGATTAACTTACAAACCTGTAATCTCTGGAGTGTGAGAGGAAACCGGTGCACTCGGAGAAAACCCACGCGGTCACAGGGAGAACATACAAACTCCATACAGACTGCACCCATGTTCAGGATCGAACCCCGGTCTCTGGGGCTGTGAGGCAGCAACTCTACCACTGTGCCGCATGTAGTCAGATTTAATAAATTGCTGGTGTTGCTTCCAAAGACAGAGGCATTGATAATATTAGATCAGAATTGCATCTTTCTGCTAATAGAGTCAATTATTAGAATTAATAATAGAATCAATTATTGTTGGTGACATTTCACCTACGAATATCAGACTATTTTCGCAGAGGTAAGGGCCAATTAGGCATAGCAAAAGGTATGAACACTTTTAAACATTGTTTTCCGACTATTTTGTCAAATGCAAATACAGGGAGAATGATCAAAGTGCTCACATGGCTCACTCTGTTAGAAGCGTTCTGAGTTTAAATGTTCCGTGTATTCCTTCTTAAAGTATAAATTTTTGTGTGGCCAGGGGTGCGATTGAGAACAGCTGGGAAAGGGCGGAGGGGGCATCACGGATAACAGCGTTTCCCTGGCCATATTTTGGCCCATTCCCCAACCGTAACATTAATCAAGCTCTGTCTAACTCCGCCTTCACATCATCCCCCTGTGACATGGGTTAGTCATCGCTGGGCGGGCTGTGGGCCGAATGGCCTGCCAACGGGAGTCAGAGACTGACACTGAGATCCATTGTGCAGGAAGGAACTGCGGATGCTGGTTTTTACCGAAGATAGACACAAACGCCACCTGTTCATTTTCTCCAGATATGTTGCCTGACCCATTGAGTTACTCCAACATTTTGTGTCTGTGTTCACTATAAACATTGAATTATTTAATTTTAGGTAACTTACACTCTCTCTCTCTCCCCCGCCCACCCCCTCCTGCCCCCCCCCCCCTCCCCCATGTCGGTTAACCAGTCCAAGGTTTGCAACGATGGTTCCCTCTTGGGATCACACTATCCCTAGCCAACAATTGGCCTATCAGGGAACCAAATATAGACATAAAGTGCTGGAGTGACTCAGTGGGTCAGGCAGCATCTCTGGAGGAAAGGGTTAGGCGACATTTCGGGTCGGGACCCCTCTTCAAAATACCCTGCTGAGGTCATCTGTTGTTGGCCCTGATTTGTCCCGGTCTTTTCTTGCTTCCAGTTCCCCCCTACAATCATCCCGAAGAAGGGTCCCGACCAAAAATGGAATCTATTCCTTTTCTCCAGAGATGCTGCTTGGCCCGCTGAGTTACTCCAGCATTTTGTGTCTAACTTGCTGATTCAGACAGTTTTTGATTATCAAGGATTCTGCGCTGACTCTTTACTCTGAAACACACGTTGGAAATTTAAACTTGGGCGCAACTAACATCGTCTAAGTAATGTGGCATCTTCCTGCAGTTAAGTCACGGCATTAGTACAGGCATGTCTCCAAATGAGCCAATTCAACCAAGGGAGGATATTTATAGTGTGTGAAAAAAAAAGTGACATTATTTGTGCCACGTGATGATTTAACAACACTTCACAGTTCACAATGTTCATTCAAGATTTAACGGGAAAGCTCGGGAGACGGACAAGTCACTCGCACAAATAACAGAAATGCCGAGTACCGTGGGAACTCTTTATCTACCCCCCCGTTATATCGTGTGATATCGTGCTAGACCACGACCACTTCACTCTGGTTACCTCTTGCGTCAAGTCGCCCCGTGAGAAAGGCCTATTACCTTGCACTGAATGTTATTCTAAGATCGTGTATCCTATACATTGTAAATGGATACACTATGTATCGATTGTAATCATGTTTTGTCTTTCTGCTGACTGGTTAGCACGCAACAGAAAGCTTTTCATTGTACCTCGGCACACGTGACAGTGAACTAAACTGAACTAATAAACTAAACTAAACATATAGAGCTTGTGTTCATTATTACAAGAAATAGAAAGTTATCCTAATACCGTGGAATTCACTACAAACCCCCTCAACGCCTCCGCTTTCTCTCCCACATTCCCTTTCATCCCCCCTCTTTCCCCTGTGCCTCACCTAGACTCGCACTTATTTCTCCCCTCCCCCTCCCCTTGCACCGACATTCCTTCCTCTAGCTTCACAATTCGCATCTCTTCAATCCTTTTGTCTCATACCTCTGGCCTTTGACTCAACCCACTGCCTTTCAAAAGCGCTCCTCACCTGCGTCAACGTATTACCTGCCCCTCCTCTCTTCTAGCTTTCTTCCCCCCCTCCCTCCCCCCCCCCCCCCCTCAATCGGCCTGAAGAAGCGTCCCGACCCGAAATGTCACTCATTTTTTTTCTCCAGAGATGCTGCTGAATTACTCCAGCACTTAGTATCTGACTTTGGTATAAATCTGCAGTTCCTGGTTTCTACCTGCTGCCCGACCCACTGAGTTACTCCAGAACTCTAACTCTTTGTTTTGCAAACCAGCATTTGCAGTTCCTTGTTTCTAATATGATGTTCAATGACCTCTCAACCAATCAATTTTTTCCAAGAAACATTTGGTAAATGGATACAACTTTTCATTTTACTACACTATTATACTATAGTATTCATTTTACAATATAAATCCTGATTCGTGTTTGATATTACAGCTCGCATTATATTGACCTCTTGCATTTCACAGAACTTGCTCTTACACCCAATGCATTGCTTTGGAAGTGTAATCACCGGCAACATCCGGCAGGTAGTGCAGATGCCTGGCTACCCGAGTTCAGATCTAGGACCAGAGGTCACAGCCTCAGAATTACAGGGGACTCTTTTAGAAAGGAGGTGAGGGGGAACTTCTTTAATCAGAGGGTCGTTAGTCTGTGGAACTCATTGCCACAGAGGGCTGTGGAGGCCAAGTCAGTGGATATTTTTAAGGCAGAGATAAACAAATTCTTGATTAGTGTCAAGGGTTATGGGGAGAAGGCAGGAAAATCGGATTAGGAGGCAGAGATCAGCCACGATTGGATGGTGGAGTGGACCCGATGGGCTGAATGGCCTAATGCTACCCCTATAACTTGTGAGCTTGTGAATTCTGGCGCTGGTGCAGAGGTGTTTAATTTCTCAGAAGGAATGAAAAGAAGTCTTGGTGCTGCCTCTGAGGACTGGTAGCCTGAGGGGACGGTAGAAGTGAGCGTTGGATTCTGATGCCAAGGACCGAGTGCCAAAATAAATCTCAACGGCCTCACGAGTTCAGGAAAGGTCAGCACATGTTCTTCTTTATGCGTCTCTATCAGTGCACCTGCTTTCTCTTCATTGTTCCTCCACATCCTTTCGCACCTGGCTCATTGTGTTCACCACCGTCTGCAACGGCTCTCTCTGCCGTTTGTCGCTCCCGGCACCAGAAAACGCTGACCTCCCACGAGCACTAACCCTGCCTCCACCTCCTCTCTCCAAGTGACTCGGCCAGAACCTCCAGGCGTCCAACCTTCCCCTCTTTCACTTCTCGGCAAACGCACCACCCCCCATAAACTATCACGCCCCCCCTGACAGGCGCAGGAAGGAACTGCAGGTGCTGGTTTACACTGAAGATAGAACACAAAACGCATCTCCAGCGTCTCTGGATGGAAGAAATGGGTGATGTTTCGGGTCCAGACCTGTCTTCAGAGTCTGAAGAAACAACCCTAAACGTCACCCATTTCTTCCATCCAGAGATGCTGCCCGTCCCGCTGAGTTACTCTGGCTTTTTGTGTCTATATTCCATTTTATGAGTTATATCTAGAGAATGCAGATCATATGTTTGTTGGTCGTTCTGTGCACTGTCCTCCCATTTTTGTAGGAACAGTGAACACGGAACTACTTAAGGAGAGCCAGGACCCTAGGGAGGAAAGGGGTTAGGAGGGTGAGATACATCAGCCACGATTGAATGGCGGAGTAGACTTGATGGGCCGAATGGCCTGATTCTACTCCTATCACTTATGACCTTATGACCTCATGGCCGTTGGAAAACGAAAGTGATCCTGAACCACAGGACTTGCTGGAGATAAGTGGAACATGTAATGCTGCCAATCTCAGTGACTACATTGTGTTAACTAATCCAAAGAAGTCACGGTGACTTTGTGTAGGGAGGAACTGCAGATGCTGGTTTACACCGAGGAAAGATACAAAAAGCTGGAGTAACTCAGCGGGCCAGGCAGCATCTCTGGAGAAAAGGAATAGGCGACGTTTCGGGTCGAGACCCTTCTTCATACTGAGAGTCAGGGGAGAGGGGAAGGAGAGATATAGACTTTGTGTTGCATTCAAGAGAAAAGTCCATTTATGCTTCCTTATCTTGAAGCCATTAGAACATGGAAGTGTACACCAGAAGAACAGGCCCTTCAGCCTGCAATGTCTGTGCTGAACATGATGCCAGGACAATCACTTATTTAACTGCACATAACCCATATCCTTCCATTCCCTGTTTATCCATGCATCTATCCAAAAGTATTTTCAATGCCATTAATGTATTTTCTGCAACCACCACTCCGTGTTCACATTCCAGCCACTCACCACCCTCTGAGTAATAAATTTGCCCCATGCATTTATTTACATCTTTGCCCCTCTCACCTTAAAGCGATGCCCTCCAGTAATTGATTGTTTTTCCATTCTGGGAGAAAGGTTCTGACTGTCTACCCTATCTATGCCTCTGATAATGTTATATACATCTGCCAGGTCTCCTCACAGCCTCCGGCATTCCGGAGGAAACAATCTATTGTTTGGGGCAGAAGCCAGCAATAACACCTAGGTGGCATCTCGGGAGAGAAGGAATGGGTGACGTTTTGGGTCTTCAGTGTCTGAAGAATCGACCCGAAACGTCACCCATTCCTTCTCTCCAGAGACGCTGCCTGACCTGCTGAGTTACTCCAGTATTTTGTGTCTATCCTCGATTTAAACTAGCATCTGCAGTTCTTTCCTACACATAACACCTTGGTGGTCAGCCATTTAGCATCATTGACTAACATATCAGGTCACCGAAAAATTTGCGGCGTGACGCGGCGTGATGACGTATGACGCGCGGTGTTTTGTCAAGTGGGACGACAGATGGCACAATGGGCTAAGTGTTCAGCTGGCAACCGGAAGGTAGCTGGTTCGAATCCCGCTTGGAGTGCATACTGTCGTTGTGTCCTTGGACAAGACACTTCACCCACCTTTGCCTGTGTGTGTCCTTGGGCAAGACACTTCACCCACCTTTGCCTGTGTGTGTGGATGCAATTATGTGAAGCATTTTGGGGTCAATGCAAGTTGACTAAAAATGTGCTATATAAATAAAGAAATTTAATTTAAATTTTAAAAATTTAAGTGTCGCAACTATTTTTTTGTCACCGCTGGATTTTGAAATGTTCAAAATCTTTTGACGACCCTGATATGATGCCAGCAGTCGCCAAAAAAATCGCCAAGTGGGACAGGCCCTTAACTGTTTCTTAAATGTTAGGATAGTCCCTGCCTCTGCTACCTCCTCTGGCAGCTCATTCTATACACCCACCACCCTTTGTGAAAAAGCTACCCCTCAGATTCCTATTGTCTTTTCCCCTTCATCTTAAATGTATATGCTATTCATGTATAGTATTTTCTGATTTAATTGGATAGCATGCAGACACAATCTATTCACTGTATCTTGGTTCATGTGATGATAATAAATGAATACCAACACCAGTCACACACTTTCCATAAGACATTGGAACAGGATTAGGCCATTCGACCGATCAAGTCTACTCTGCCATTCAGTCATGGCTGATTGATTTTTCCCTGTCAACCTGCCTTTTCCCCATAACCCTTGACATCCTTACTAATCAAGAACCCATCAATCTCAGCTTTGGAAATACACAATGACGGTCTCCATAGCTGTCTGTGGCGATGAATTCCACAGATTCACCACCTTCTGGTTGAAGAAATTCCACCTCATCCCCATTCCTTTGCACAGTAATGCGAGGTGCAGGTTAGTTCTGCTCCAGTCTATTAATGAATCATTTATTCAGAGTCATGCCTTGATCGGAGATAAATTAGACGAGGTTGGATTCCGTTTGAATTCTTTACCTTGTGAAGAGGAACATGCCTCTCCCAGACACTGCTCCACGCTTGTGTGGAAATCCCAGGACTTGCACGCCTCATGAATGTAGAAACACCCAGAGCAATGTGCTGGGGCAAATGTCTAGCCTCCAGTCCGGCACGGTGGTGCAGCGGAGGAGTTGCTGCATTACAGCGCCAAAGACCCCCTCCCGGGTTCGATCCCGACTGCGGGTGCTGTCTGTACAAAGTTTGTACGTTCTCCCCATGATCTGCGTGGGTTTTCTCCGGGTTCTCTGGTTTCCTCCCACAATCCAAAGACGTACAGGTTTGTAGGTTAATTGGCTTCTGTAAATTGTCTCTAGTGTGTAGACAATAGACAACAGACAATAGATGAAAGGAGCAGGAGTAGGCCATTCAGCCCTTCGAGCCAGCACCGCCATTCAATATGATCATGGCTGATCATCCCCAATCAGTACCCTGTAGCAGCCTTCTCCCCATATTCCCTGACTCCACTATCTCTAAGAGCCCTATCTAGCTCTCTCTTGAAAGTATCCAGAGAACCGGCCTCCATCACCCTCTGAGGCAGAGGATTCCACAGATTCACCACTCTCTGTGAGTAAAAGTGTTTCCTCGTCTCCGTTCTAAATGGCTCACCCCTTATTCTTAAAATGTGACCCCTGGTTCTGGACTCCCCCAACATCGGCAACATGTTTCCTGCCTCTAGCGTGTCCAAACCCTTAACAATCTTATATGTTTCAATAAGATATCCTCCCATCCTTCTAAATTCCAGAGTACACAAGCCCAGCCGCTCCATTCTTTGACCTGTGTACAGAGTGATCGTTGGTTGGCGTGGACACGGTGGGCTGAAGGGCCTGTTTCTGCATTGTATCTCTAAACTAAGTCAAACTAAACTGAACCAAACTCATATTTCGCTTGGACAGCTTACAAACTAGCAGTGTGAATGTGAATTCTCTAATTTCAAGTAACCCTTGCATTCCCCCTCTCTCTCCGTCCCTCCCCCACCCTAGTTGTCTTGCTAGTTTCACTGTTTGTACCCCTTCGTTTTCACCTCTTTCACAGCCACCAATGGACCATTGTGGGCTCCACCTTTCCTCGGTTATCGGTTCCAGCTCTGACTTGTTCTGCACCTTTTCAAACCTCTAGTTTCCCACCCCTTTGACTCTCAGTCTAAAGAAGGGTCGCGCCCCGAAACCTCACCTGTTCATTTTTCTCCAGAGATGCTGCCTGACCTGCTGAGTTTTACTTCAGCATTTTGTGTCCATCTAAAAGTTACTAAAACTGTAACACACGGCAACACACTGTTTATTCTTTGAGAACTTGGATGCAGCTTAAAATTAAGGCTTTTTGACATGCCAAGCAAGGACGTGTTTTAAGGGTCAAACAAGATTTGGTTGGGGTTAATAAGGCTGTGGTTGATTCACAGGGTTCTGCACCGCGCCACATAAATACCTTATCTTTTCACCGCAGGGGCCTTGTACATTTGGAGTGCCATGGGTCTTGGTTGGGGAACTAAGTGTTCCCCAGACTCCAGCATCAGGACAAAGGGCCAAAGGATTAGATGACTGGCTTCTTTCTTACCTGTTTAATGCTATTCGAGGCTTCCCAAGTCTGCGTTGTTGAGGTGAGAGAGGTGGGGTGGGGCGGGGGGTGGGGGTGGGGGGGGGGGGGGGGGGGGGGGGGCTCTATATATGACATAACATGGAGCAGAGCAATATCTCAGGTAATTCACAAAAAGACCACAGAGTTTGATGATGATATGTTGATATATTGAATGCAAAATCAATGGCATGAACAGCTCACTAGATGCTGAACTATTTCAAATATTGAAGGTCGCATGGTGGTACAGCGGTAGAGTTGCTGTCTTAAGGCGCCAGAGACCCGGCCACAATCCTGTCTACGGGTGCTGTCTGTACGGAGTTTGTACGTTCTTCCTGTGACCATATGGGTTTTCTCCGGGTGCTCTGGTTTCCTACCGCACTCCAAAGACGTGCAGGTTTGTAGACTAATTGGCTTTGATAAAATTGTAAAATTGTCCCTAGTGTGTAGGATAGTGTTAGTTTAGTTTAGTTTAGAGATGCAGCGTGGAAACAGGCCATTCGGCCCATCGGGTCTGCGCTGACCAGCAATCCGCGCACATTAACACTATCCTACACCCACTGGGGACGATTTTGACATTTACCAAGCCATTTAACCTACATACCTGCACGTCTTTGGAGTGTGGGAGGAAACCGAAGATCTCGGAGAAAACCCACGCAGGTCACGGAGAGAACGTCTAAACTCCGTACAGACAGCACCCGTAGACAGGATCGAACCGGGGTCTCCGGCGCTGCATTCGCTGTAAGGCAGCAACTCTACCGCTGCTGCTGACCAATTGACGAAAGTTTACTTTTAGTTTAGAGTTACACTAAACTTTTAGTTTAGTTTAGTTTAGATATACAGTGCGGAAAAAGGCCCTTCGGCCCACCGAGTCTGAGCCGACCAGCAATCACCCTGTACATCAGCACTATCCTACACACTAGCGGCAATATACAATCTTTACCAAAGCCAAATAACCTGCGAACCTGTGTGTTTTTGGAATGCGGAAGGAAACCGGAGCACCCGGAAAAAATCCACACAATAACTGGGAGAACGTACAAACTCAGTACTGGCAGCACCGGTAGTCAGGATCGAACCCGGGTCTCTGGCGCTGTAAGGCAGCAACTCTACCGCTGCACCACCGTGCTGCCCTACTTGAAGATACTTGTACATTAACTTCAAATTTGCTTCTGGTAGTGGAAGTTTTAGAAGGATAAGGCATCCTTCTCTTTCACACAGCAGGGGAAGGCAAGGTTCCCCAAGTGTTGTAACTGGTTTGCACACTCAAAGGTTCTTCTGCATTTTCCGTGACTTAGTCTCACGAATGCCCTGCAGTGTTATTGAAGATAAACCTTTTAGTTGAAATTATTTCCTTGTTGGGTTTACTAAATTGAGTTGTCATAACCAAATACATGACAAAAAATTTCAAATGTTAAATTCTTGCAAGTAGACAGAGGGAACTGCAGGTGCAGGTTTCCGATAAAAGACACAAAGTGCTGGAGTAACTCAGCGGATCAGGCAGCATCTTTGGAGAGCATGGATAGCGTGTAGGAGAAAGAACAAGACAGTCGTGAGAGTGTGAGATTGTGTGTGTGAGATTATGTGTGTGTGTGTGTGTGTATATATAAGGGAGAGTGTGTGTGTGTGATTGTGTGTGTGTAAGAGAGTGTATGTGTGTGTAAGAGAGCGAGAGAGAGAGTGTGTAAGAGACAGTGTGTGTGAATGTGTGTGTGTAAGAGACAGAGTGTGTGTGTGAGTGTGTGTACAGTTATGTGTAGGTGGGGTAGTAGGAGGGGGGTGTGGGATTGGATTGGGTGTGTGAGCAAATCAGGTGGACTAGACATGCCTAAACTTGCTCAGAGTATCAAGCCTCCTGTGTTCTTTTGAAGAACTAATATAAAAAGGGCAAAAGAGTGAAAACCAGTGGGATCAGTGAACACAAAGCTGATTCTGGCTGCCAGCCCAGTCTGAGGCAGTTAGCAGCATTGTGCCTTGTGCTGATGTAGATGACCAGCCTCTCCCCACCCCCAACAAAACTCAACAGCCGCAGCGAAACAAAGCAGCTAGAGCATCCAGTGGTAAATAATTAATGTTTTATTCGTAAAATTAGACCTCCACTGGCACTACGCACACAGAGATTAGACAACCAGAGCAAATCTATGATGAAAGAAATGGGGCTGTTCTGACAGTGTTTCAGCAGATCCAGTCGGTGCTAATTTCATTTTATATTGACTAATCTCTTTCATTATTTCTCATACTAAGCAATAGATCTTCTTAAATTGTTAAAATGTTCATGATTTATTCACTTCGAGATATAGGATCTGCGGGACTATTTTAAGATCGTTTTTTGCATTTGCATGTGTGCATGTGCGTGTGTGTGTGTGTGTGTGCATGTGTGTGAATCTACATGTGTGCGTATTTTGTATATTTGTCTCCTTATGTGTGTGTCATGTGCGTGTATCTGTATGTGTGTGTGTGTGCCTGCATGTGTGTTTGTGTGTTTACATGTGTGTTTGTGTGTGTCTGCGTGCATGTTTGTTTGTATTGATGTGTGTGTGTGTGTGTGTTTGCATGTGTTTTTGTGTGTAGGCATGTGGTGTGTATGTGTCTGTGTCTGTGTGGGTGTGGTGTGTGTGTCTGTCTGTGTGTCTGCATGTGTGTGTGTGTGCATGTGTGTTTGTGTGTATGTATGTGGTGTGTATGTGTCTGTGTGGGTCTGTGATGCGTGTGTATGTGTTTGTGTCTGCATGTGTGTTTTTCTGTGTATGTGTGTGTGTGTGCCTGTATGAGTAAGTGTGTGCATGTATGTGTGTGGTGTGTGTGTGTCTGCATGTGTATGTATTTGTCTGTCCGTGATGTGCCTACACATGTGTACGCGTGTATGTGCATGTGCCAAGTGTGTGTGAGTATTGGGGAGGTTGCTTGTGGGGGTATCGGGGGATAATGGTCACTAGTTATTGGAGAGGGTATTAGACAGGACGACTTGTTGCCCTATGAGACGTTGGAGGTCACTATCTCACCCAGCATCCATATGGAACTTTGTGATCTAGACTGTATATGTGAATTTGAATACTACAAAACTATATGGAGCCAAAAGCAACATTTAAGCCGGTACTTCTAATTCTAACATTTCAAACAGGTTTTCTGGGTTTTGAAGTGCGATTTTCAGCTTCAGATCAAAATCCCCATTCTATTTGCTGCCTGTACAGAGTTTGTACGTTCTCTCTGTGACCTGCGTGGGTTTTCACTGGGATCTCTCATTTCCTCCCACATTCCAAAGACTTACATGTTTGTAGGTTAATTGGCTTTGGTAAAATTGTAAATTGTTCCTAGTGTGTGTAGTCGGTCGGCGCGGAATCGGTGGGCCAAAGTCATAGAGAGTCATAGAGTGATG
Source organism: Amblyraja radiata (assembly GCF_010909765.2). Taxonomy (NCBI): domain Eukaryota; kingdom Metazoa; phylum Chordata; class Chondrichthyes; order Rajiformes; family Rajidae; genus Amblyraja; species Amblyraja radiata. Next base: position 33,965,807 of record NC_045977.1, on the reverse strand, counting down.
CAGTGTGGAAAGGGGCCCTTCGGCCCATCTTGCCCATGCCGGCCAACATGTCCCAGCTACACTAGTCCCACCTGCCTGCGATTGGCTCATATCCCTCTAAACCTGTCCTATCCATTTACCTGTCTAACATTTCTTATCTCTGACTGTATTTGTAAACTAAACTGAACTATACTGATCTGAAACTAAAACTAAACTAAACTTAAAACTAAACTAAACTGAAATAAACGACAAAATTTGACCCTGACTTCAGCAGCTAGTTAGAGAATGGAAGTATCTCAGACTGGGCATGACATAATCGGCAGCAGCACGAGGTCACATCACCCTGACAAGGAATTGAATTAAATGCAATAAAGCACCTCCTACTCCACTGCACCTCGATGGCGTGTCCATTCTGTACTTACACAGAATGGGGCGCCTTGCCAAAGAACTGGAGATTAGAAAATTTGGCCTCACGTACAGCATGATTGTTTTAGTTTAGAGATACAGCATGGAAACAGACCCTTCAGCCCACCGAGTCCATGCTGACCATCAATCACTCATTCACCTTTTCCCATGCTATCCCACTTGGTGCATCCTATACACTAGGGGCAATTTACAGAAGCCAATTAACCTACAGACCTGCACGTCTTTGGGTTGTGAGAGGAAACTGGAGCAGCCGGAGAAAACCCACGCGGTCACAGGGAAAACGTGCAAACTCCACACAGACAGCACCCGAGGACAGAATCGAACCAAGGTCTCCAGTGCTGTGAGGCAGCAGCTCTACTGAATGCTGTAGTAGACAAAAAATGCTGGAGAAACTCTGTGGGTGAGGCAGCATCTATGGAGAAAAGTAGTAGGTGACGTTTCAGGTCGAGACCCTTCTTCAGACGCTGACTAATATGAGGTTTAATTCATTTTGCAATTCATCAGAAAGGCCAGAATCCTTCACATTTTTAAGATTCATTTCCTACCCATCATTTACCAAAGTGCCCTAAAGTAATTCACTGACGTCTCCAATACATGTCCTCCGGTTCTCGATTCCCCAATTCTGGGCAAGAGACTCTGTGTGTTTACCCAGGTCTATTCATGCCACGATTTTGTACACCTCTAAAAGATCACCCCTCATCCGTTCATGTTCGACATAATCTGCAATATCTACAGAAGCAACACTTTACTTTTCTTTTCTGCAGTCCTCATGCCTGGGTGGTCAATCCTATTTAGAACAGGGTGGCACAGTGGCGCAGCAGAAGAGTTGCTGCCTTACAGCGCCAGAGACCCGGGTTCTGTCCTGACTACTGTTGTATCAGCTGCACTATTGTTGCCATCTACATTTTCCTAAAAATCATCTTCCGTCATGAAGATACCGGATTCAATGTTTTCATTTTGTTTGTGTTCCTACATAATTAGATAACCCTTGCATATTGTAATTTTTGGGGGTAAAATTCACCACATGGTCTTGGAGAATAACAGCGCGACTTGCTGACAATTGGTCTCCATTGATAAACCCCTGGAGTTCAGGATGACAGGAACCAGTTTTAATAGCAGGCGGGCTCCGTTGGGGGATGAATGTAGTAGGATGTTTGCTGACCTGGGAGAGTTTATATGAAAAAGCACAAAAGTAAAAGGCAGTGTTTCACCACACTGTAAAAATCTTTAAATCCTTTTCACTTTGGCTATTTAAATGTTAAACATATGCAGGAGGAAGCTTGCTCAGTGATTGTGAATGAGCAGGGACTGCAGCGGTAATCAGGTGTCAAAGACCAACACACTTGGCCGTTGCTCTTTGGTTGCTACTGACTGGAACTATTCACAATCGTGTACAACAACCAGAGTCCCTCTTCAAGTGTGAGAATACTCAAAATGAACGTTCAGTAAACAATCAATTAAAGTAGCGATTGATTTACCAAGGGAAGTCAAAAAATGCTGGAGTAACTCAGTGGGTCAGCCAGCATCTCTGGAGAAATTGGATAGGTGACGTTTCGGGTCGGGACCCTTCTTCAGACTGATTGTAGAGGGGGGGGCGAAATGGAAGCAAGGAAAGACCTGGACAAATCAGGGCCAGCAACAGATGATCTCAAGCAGCATGGTTCCAAACATTTTGTGTCTACAATTTTACTTTAGTTTAGTTTAGTTTAGAGATACAACGTGGAAACCGAGTCTGCTCCGACCAGCGATCCCCGTACACTAACATTACCCTACACACACACTAGGAACAATTTTACAATTTTACCAAGCCAATTAACCTACAAACCAGTGCGTGTTTGGAGTGTGGGAGGAAACTGAAGCTCCTGGAGAAAACGCATGCAGGTCACGGGAAGAACTCCATGCAGACAGCACCCGTAGTCAGGATCGAGCCCGGGTCTCTGATGCTGTAAGGCAGCATCTCTACTTAGAAACATAGAAACATAGAAAATAGGTGCAGGAGTAGGCCATTCGGCCCTTCGAGCCTGCACCGCCATTCAATATGATCATGGCTGATCATCCAACTCAGTATCCTGTACCTACCTTCTCTCCATACCCCCTGATCCCTTTAGCCACAAGGGCCACATCTAACTCCCTCTTAAATATAGCCAATGAACTGGCCTCAACTACCTTCTGCGGGAGAGAATTCCACAGATGCGCTGCCTGAAATAGCACCAAGATTAACTGAAATTACAGAGAATTCTCTACTTTTATATACATCTAACTAAATAATGTTTACATGCGTAACTCAGTTACATAAAAATAAACGACTCCATGTTAAATGATGCAACATGAACTACAGGGGTCAAATTAATGGTTCACATTTACTGAATACCACAACAATTGTGTTGTAACCCTGTGATCAGGACTAGAATGACATTACTATGAAATTTATTTGGACCTACCCTAGTCTGCTAACATATTAGTTTACAATTCTTGACCTGAGTTCGGTACAATTCACCCCTCGTACGCAATCTGTTACACAGTGCTGGTTTATTTAAAACATCACTTGAGTTTTACCCTGGGTGAACATATTATCAATATTCCACATTTTCCACAATTGTGTAACTGCAGCCTGTGTTCACCTAGGACCTGCCAGGCTTTGTCAGAAGGTAATAAGGAATAGGAGTAGAATTAGGCTATTCGGCCCGTCAAGTCTATACCGCCATTCAAATCTGGCTGATCTATCTCTCCCTCCTAACCCCATTCTCCTGCCTTCTCCACATAACCTCTGACACCTGTACTAATCAAGAAATCAAATCAAGCCGTGCCCCTCCTCTCTTTCTTTCCCCTCACCCATGTAATCAGTCTGAAGAATGGTCTCGACACAGAACGTCACTTATCCATGTTCTCCAGGGATGCTGCCTGACCCGCTGAGTTACTCCAGCATTTTGTCTTTCCTTGGTAAACCAGCATTCGGCAAGTTCCTTGGCTCTGCTTCCAATACCTCATCATATTTATTATCCTAGCAATTATTTATTGCCTCCCCATGGGATTAGTTTATTTAGTTTAGTTTGGAGATACAACAAGGAAACAGGCTCTATGGCCCACCGAGTCCGCACAGACCAGCGACCCCCACATACTAACACTAGCCTACACACTAGGGACGTTTTATACAAGCCAATTAACCTACAAACCTGTACGTCTTTGGAGTGTGGGAGGAAACCGGAGATCTCGAGGAAAACCCACGCAGGTCACGGGGAGAACGTACAAACTCCGGACAGACAATCACCCACAGTCAGGAGAGATTCCAGGTCTCTGATGTTGTAAGGCAGCAACTCTACTGCTGCGCCACCATGCCACCCTTCATATCATGAAACTATAAATTGCGCTGGTGATCCACAGCAGTGTAGGCGCCTGGTTGACATTAATCTGGGGAATGCAAAGCCCTACCGCTTGGCAGATGCCACAAGAGGCAAGGTCGGTGTTAGAAGGTAACTCTCTCCATAACTGATGCACAGAGCTACCTGCTTGAAGCGGTCAACCCAGCAGCAAATGCCAGTTTGCTACCAACGATTGTTGAGAAGCCAAAGTCTACCTGGTTGTCCCTGGGCTGTGTGGGTGAACATCACATAAATGGTATAATAAACAAGTTAGGCATCCATTTTCCTTTTAAACGTATATTTATCTCGGCCACTGGTTGTTCTTCAGTAGATTTGTCTCTGCTATCCCTCAGGGGTGGCACAGTGGCAGAGTTGCTGCCTTACAGCGCCAGAAACCCAGGTTCGACCTTGACTACGAACAACTGTCTGGACATCGTTTATATGTTCTCCCCGTGACCATGTGGGTTTTCTCCGGGTTCTCCGGCTTCCTCCTACACTCCAATGACGAACTGGTTTGCGGGTTAATTGGCTTCTGTAAATTGTCCCTCATGTCCAGGATAGTACTAGTGTACGGGGATAGCAGGTTGGCACTGACTCGGTGGGCCGAAGGGCCTGATTCCGCGCTGGATCTCTAAATTTCATTCCCACACCTTGCTACCACCTGGACATTTGTCATAAATAAGCGATCGAATCTGGAGTGAAGAGATTTAGGTTTCTCGTCAACTTAAAGCAGAAATCTGGCATTTCAAGCAGGGAACTCCGAGACGATCTTTGTGAAGGGCCCATGACAGAACACTGCAGAGTGAATGCATGATAGCCACTTTGATAGAAGTGTCGCTGTGCTGAAAGAGCACTACTGTTATCTACACAAGGCACACTCTGGCCGATGTCTGACGAAACCGCTTCTCAAATCCCAGCGAGCGTGTACGTATTCAGAGAACTATAAGTGCTGTCAAAGCCTCTTGTCCCAAGATTATTAATGTTTTCCTGTAAAGTCTCCAAACGGCCCTGCGCAACCACTGATTGCAAACTCCTGAGATCTGTGAAGAAGTGAAAGGCCTGGATAGAGTGGATGTGGAGAGGATGCTTCCGCTAGTGGGAGAGTCTAGGACTAGAGGTCATAGAATTAGAATTCAAGGACCTTCCTTTAGGAAGCAGATGAGGAGAAATTTCAGAGGGTGGTGAATCTGTGGAATTCATTGCCGCAGAAAGCTGTGGAGGCCATCATAAGGTCATAGGGAATAGGAGTAGAATCAAGTCTACTCCGCCATTCAATCATGGCTGATCTATCTCTCCTAACCTCATTCTCCTGCCTTCTCCCCATAACCTCTGACACCTGAACTTATCAAGAATCTATCTATCTCTGACTTTAAAAAATATCCACTGACTTGGCCTCCACAGCCTTATGTGGCAATGTATTCCACAGATTCATCACCCTCTGACTAAAGACATTTCTCCTCATATTCTTCCGAAAAGAACGTCCTTTAATTCTGAGGCTATGACTTCTAGTCCTAGACTCTCCCACTAGTTAAAACATCCCCTCCATATCCACTCTATCCAAGCCTTTCACTATTCTGTATGTTTCAATGGATATATTTAAGGCAGAGACAGATACATTCTTGATTAGTACGGGTGTCAGAGGTTAAGGGGAGAAGGGGAAAATGGAGTTAGGAGGGAAAGATAGATCTGCCGTGATTGAATGGCGGAGTGGACTTGATGGGCCTAATAGCCTAACTTAGTTCCTATAACCTACGCTCATGGGCCTGTCCGAATTACGCGACTTTTTCGGCGACTGCCGGCACCCGTCATAGGTCGTTGCAGGTCGCCGAAAATGTTCAACATGTTAAAAATCCAGCGGCGACCAGAACAAGGTACGACTCTTTGGGCGACTACTCATGACCATACAGGCTTCACCCCGCGACATGGTCGTGAGTCGTCTCCTCAGTCTCCCTAAGAGTCGTAGCATCTTTCTGGTCACCGCTGGATTTTCAACATGTTGAAAACCTTCGGTGACCTGCAATGTCCTATGACGGGGATCGGCAGTCGCCGAAAAAGTTGGGTAAGTAAGTGGGAAAGGCCCATTACTGTGAACTGGACACTGGAGAGCAGTGCACCAATCCTCGTGTCCTCAGATTGAAACGTTCAAGTCTGCCCTCTGATCTACTGGTGGATCAGGGCTGCATACCGAGGCAACATCAGTTGCTACTAGAAAATTGAGTTTTAGTTCAGTTTAGCGAGACCATGCGGAAACAGGTCCTTCGGCCCAACGAGCCCCACCGACCAGTGATCGCTGTACACTAACGCTATCCTACACACGCTAGGGACCATTTACCATTGTACGGAAGCCAATTAACCTACAAATATGCATGTCTTTGGTGTGTGGGAGGAAACCAGAAGATCTCGGAGAAAACCCACGTGGTCATGGGGAAAACGTGCAAACTCCGTACAGGAAGCCGATGTCTTGGATCTTGTGCATTCCTGTGCATTCTGACCCATGCACAAGTCCGACTTTACCAAAGATGCATTCAGATTGGCATTCTAGGAGGATGCCCCCTCATTCTGCCAGTGGGGGCACTAGATGCCCAATTTACTATGGCAACCAAATGTTTAAGAAAGAACTGCAGATGCTGGAGAAATCGCAGGGAGACAAAAATGCTGGAGTAACTCAGCGAGTGAGGCCGCATTTGTATTGTATTGTATTGTATATCTTTATTGTTATTTTCCTGAGTACTCACATACCCAGAGGAAACAAAAAAACGTTACTCAAACCAGTGTCCATTCAGTGTGCAGTAAAAAATAAATAGAAATAAAAATACATATATCATGAACAAGTTTAACACTACTCTCAACTAAACATCAACAGGCGTTCCGATCGGCAGTGGCACGACAGTGGCTCTGTCCAGGTTGGTGGTTGGTGCGCGATACTTTGGCAGGGGGCAAAGTCCGTTTAACAGTCTTATAGCCTGCGGGAAGAAGCTGAGGAGCATCCTGCTGGTTTTGCAGCTAATGCTCCTGTATCTCTTCCCAGATGGCAGGATGGAGAATATGTGATGCGATGGGTGGTAGGGGTCTTTGATGATGGAGATGGCTCTGTTGATACATCTCTTCCTGTATATGTCCAGCAAGAAAGGGAGTGGAGCACCAATAATCCTGCTGGCGGTCTTCACAATCCTGTCAAGTTGGTGCCGTTCGTACGCCTTGCAGCTCCCGAACCAGGAAGTGATGCCGTTGGTTAATGTGCTCTCGATTGTCCCCCTATAAAAAGTTCGTAGATGTGTAATGGGGAGACCTGCTTTACGTAGTCTTCGGAGAGGGTGTAGTCGCTGCTGGGCTCTCTTGACCAGTGCTGTGGTATTGGTCGTGGACATCAGGTCATCTGACAGGTGGAGTCCTAGGAACTTCACGCTGCTGACCCTTTCCACATCAGCTCCATCGATGTGCAGAGGTGTATGGTGTTGTTTTCCCGCCCTCCTGAAGTCAACCACCATCTCCTTAGTTTTTCCCACGTTGAGAATGAGGTTGTGGGATTTGCACCATCCTGTGAGCAGCTCCACCTCCATCCTGTACGCCGACTCATCATTGTCACTGATGAGACCCACCACTGTTGTGTCATCAGCGAACTTGTTGATGAAGTTGTTATTGAGTCTAGCAGTACAGTTCCATCTATGGAACAAAGGAATTGGTGACGTTTCGGGTCGAGACCCTTCTTCAGACTGATGTGGGGGTGGGGGGCGGGAAGAAGAAAGGAAGAGGCGGAGACAGTGGGCTGTGGGAGAGCTGGGGAGGGGAAGGAGGGAGAAAGCAAGGACCACCTGAAATTGGAGAAGTCAATGTTCATACCGCTGGTGTGTAAACTACCCAAGCGAAATATGAGGTGCTGCTCCTCCAATTTGCTGTGGGACTCACTCTGGCCATGGAGGAGGCCCAGGACAGAAAGGTTGGATACGGAATGGGAGGGGGAGTTGAAGTGCTGAGCCACCGGGAGATCAGGTTGGTTAATGTGAACTGTGCGGAGGTGTTGGGCGAAGCGATCGCCAAGCCTGCGCTTGGTCTCACCAATGTAGATTAGCTGGGTAGCGCTTTAAGACCTCACAACTTTTGCACTCTAAGCCCACTGCAACGACAGACAACATTCTAGTAAACTTCCTATTTAGCTTATTTTCCTGCCTTTTATTTTGTTGTTTCATACACTAGTAGTGAGCATCACGCCAAAAACATGTTCATGTTTTGTGAATGAATTCGGTCAAGTTACACTGACAAAATGGCACAGTGCAACTTGGAGTCAATGTATTGCACGAATCACAATCCACAGGTTTACACTCATGCACGTCATGTGGTAATGGAAGCTGAATGTCTCCACACAAAGGCATTTTTTACAGGCATTTCATCTCATGCACTTCTGCAAGAGAGTCGTCAGTTAATAAGGTGCAATGCTGGAGTGTTCCGTGTGTGTGTATATACATGCCTGTGTGTGTCTATGTGTGTGTATATGTGTGTGTGTCTGTGAGTGTGTCTGTGAGTGTGTGTGTGTGTGTGTGTGTGTGCGCGTGTGTGCGTGCATATGTCTGTGTGTGCATGTGTGTGCGTGTATGTATGTGTGTGTGCATACATGTGTCTATGAGCGTGTGTGCCTGTGTTTGTGTCTGTGACTGTGTGTCTGCATGTGTGTGTATATAAGTGTGTGTGTCTGTGATGTGTGCTACAATGTGTGTGTGTGTGCACATGTGTGTGCGTGCGTGTGTGTGTGCGCCCGCGTGTATATATGTGTACGCATGTGTGCGTACATGTAGGTGTGTGTGTATGCACACGTGTGTATGTGTGTGTGTGTGTACATATATGTGTGTGTGTGTCTGCCCCAACCTATTCACCAATACGAAGTTGTTGAAAGAAAGGAAGAAGCACATCGGTAAGCAAAGAGGCAGAAATAAATTAAACTCTGCTGAGTTTGAAAGTGTACAAACCTAAACTAATTTTAGCAGCCAAGCTGTGGCAGCGCCAAAATGTACGACTGTTCAAACAGGCCTTTCTTTGTAAAACAGGCACTGTGCTGTCTACAGACCCCACCAAGCCTACAGTCGCAAATGGCCATTGTTTGCAAGCCTTGCTTGGTATTTAAATCCAGGGAAAGCTTCTATTATGTCCTAGGAAATTTGACAACCTGCCTTTAAAAGGACAGTTTTCATATTCCTTCACTACAGAAGGCTGTTTTGTTGAATTGTTGAATTCCTCATAGCTCATTGCCAAGAAATAACTCAACCAACAGAATGGAGAGTGGGCAAGCACTCATCCATGACAAATTCTGAGATAATTGAATGCCGAGTTTAAATCCATAGAGTAAAAAAAATGCCAGAGCTTTTTTCTAAGACAATTTCTAGCCTCATCTAGCTGCTCACATTTGCTGTTCCCCACGTTGGGGGAGTCCTGGACCAGGGGTCACACAGTTTAAGAATAAGGGGTAGGCCATTTAGGACAGAGGTAAGGAAAAACATTTTCACCCAGAGTGTTGTGAATCTGTGGAATTCTCTGCCACAGAAGGCAGTGGACGACAATTCACTGGATGTTTTCAAGAGAGAGTTAGATATAGCTCTTCGGGCTAACAGAATCAAGGGATATGGGCAGAAAGCAGGAACGGGGTACTGATTTTCAATGATCTACCATGATCATATTGAATGACGGTGCTGGCTCGAAGGGCCGAATGGCCTACTCCTGCACCTATTTTCTATGTTTCAATGTTTCTCTCTTTCTATCTACTTCAGCTTTTCATTCCTCCCACTAAAACTATTGCAGTATGTTTATGGGAGTGGGGGGGGGGGGGGGGGGGGGGGGGGGGTTGAGCAAGAGGGAGGTTGGGCTGATCTTAAAGTTTTTAATCCACACTCGATTTTTAAATCAATTCATTCAGGTTACTGGCACTCTAGTGCGGTTATGATATGCCTGGCACTGCTTCCTGAAACATTAGCCCCACATCATTAACTCTTTCTGTCTCGGTACTGAATTATTCAGACGCTGTTTAAACTGATATTGATAAACTTTTTTAAAATTTTGTTAGTGTGACGTCTGAATTAGGAAGGGGTTTAGCAGAATCAGAGATATCAAAGGCGGTGATACGGTGGCGCTGCGGTAGATTAGTGCGGCACGATGGCGCAGCGGTAGAGTTGCTGCTTTACAGCGCTTGCAGCGCCGGCAACCCGGGTTCGATCCCGACTGCGGGTGCTGTCTGTACGGAGTTTGTACGTTCTCCCCGTGACCTGTGTGGGTTTTCTCCGAGATCTTCGGTTTCCTCCCACACTCCAAATACGTACAGATATGTAGGTAAATTGGTTTGGTAAGTATGAAAATTGTCCCTAGTGATGTGTAGGATAGTGTTAATGTGCGGGGGTCGCTGGTCGGCGCAGACTCGGTGGGCCGAAGGGCCTGTTTCCGCACTGTATCTCTAAACTAAAGAATGTGTAGGAAGGAACTGCAGATGCTGGTTTAAACTGAAGATAGACAAAAAAAAATGCTGGAGTAAATCAGCGGGACAGGCAGCATCTCTGGTGGGAAGGAATGGGTGATGTTTTGGGCCTAGTCTGAAGAAGGGTCTCGACACGAAACGTCACCCATTCCTTCTTTCCAGGGATACTGCCTGCCCCGCTGAGTTACTCCAGCATTTTGTGTCTATCTTCAGAGATATCAAACGTACAATTCCCATCAATAATGCCCTGAAGTTGAAGGGACTGGGGCAATTTTCTTTGAAGATTACTGTAAGTGCTGGGCAATTCTCTAAGTAAGAGAAAAAAGTTTCCATTTTGAATGCAATTTGTGTGGAATTTATGACACTTTCCAAAGTAACGTTATTTAATCCATAACTCAAATAAAAGAGCATAATCACAAATGCAAAATCTTAGTTTCATTTAGTTTAGACACCCGAAATGTCACCTGTTCCTATTCTCCAGAGACGCCGTCTGACCCGTTGAGTTACTCCAACTTTTTGTGTCTATCTTCTAGTCATTGAGGTGTTGACCAGTGCAAGGTCTTCTGGCCATGAATACCCTGAATGCCATTCCATGGAATTGCTTTGATCCGCTTGAACTGGTGAGAGACAATAGACAATAGGTGCAGGAGTCGGCCATTCGCCCATTCGGCCCTTCGAGCCAGCATCGCCATTCAATGTGATTATGACAGCTCAAAAAGAAGAACTCACTGAGAGAGTCCAAGAGAATAGTTGAATATATTGATATGAATTGTGAACCAATTATCTAATTCCAAATATGTGAATGGATGACAGATCAAAGGGTGTATAGATACATAGATACATAGAAAATAGGTGCAGGAGTAGGCCATTCGGCCCTTCGAGCCTGCACCGCCATTCAATATGATCATGGCTGATCATCCAACTCAGTATCCCGTACCTGCCTTCTCTCCATACCCCCTGATCCCTTTAGCCACAAGGGCCACATCTAACTCCCTCTTAAATATAGCCAATGAACTGGCCTCAACTACCCTCTGTGGCAGAGAGTTCCAGAGATTCACCATTGTCATCTTTAAAAAAAAGGGAAGCCGTGTAGTGAATATAAGTTTCCGTTCAACAATTAAATGCACTGTGGTGAGCTGACCTTTGATGCTGTAGTACCACGCACCAGTATTGCTGAGAGTTTACTGCCTTCAAGAAAGGATGTTCTGTAGGCAGCTGCACTTTGCCTTTGCATGTGGGGACACTAGAATCCCACAAGCAAAGGGTTTTGTTTTATAATGGTACTCTGAGTCATTCAGCGTGGAAACATTCCCCTCAGCCCAACCTGCCCACACCGACCATCTACCATAGTCCCACATGCTTGTGTTTGGCCCATATCCCTCTAAACTTGTCCTATCCATGTACCTTTCTTAAACATTGCAATAGTCCCTGCCTCAACTACCTCCTCTGGCAGCTCGTTCCACACACACACACACACCACTCTTTGTGTGAAAAAGTAACCCATAGAAACATAGAAAATAGGTGCAGGAGGAGGCCATTCGGCCCTTTGTACCAGCACCGCCATTCATTGTGATCATAGCTGATCGCCCCCTATCAATAACCCGTGTCTGCCTTCTCCCCATATCCCTTGACTCCACTAGCCCCTAGAGCTCTATCTAACTCTATCTAATCTACCCCTCAGATTCCTATTAAATCTTTCCCGATTTACATTAAACCTATGAATACTTCATGAATAAAATTTCTTCTTGCCTGTCTGCAAGTTTGCCAGTCGATAGTTGCTCCAGGATTTCTGCAATCTTCACGCCAGGCTCCTGGGGTAGATTAGATGAACCGAGAGTCACCGAGTCATACAGCTTGGAAACAGGCCCTTCGGCCTAACTTGCCCACCCCAACCAACATGTCCCATCTACCTGCCTGCATTTGGCTCATATTCCTCTAAACCTCTATTCTATCCACGTATCTCTCCAAATGTTTTTAAACTCTGTGATAAAACTTGCCTCACCTGCCTCGTCCGGCAGCTCATCCCATATACCTACCATCCTTTCTGTAAAGAAGTTGCCCCTCAGGTTCCTATTAACTCTTTTCTACCTCACATTAAATTGATGTCCCCTGATTCTTGTTTCCCCTACTCTGGGTAAATGGCTCTGTCTTTAAAGGCATTTGCCCTATCGATTCCTCTCATGGTCGTATACGCCCCCATATGATCACTCTTCAAGGGATAAAGTCCTGGCAAGTTCAACCTCTCCCTGTAGCTCAGGGCCTCGAATCCTGGCAACATCCTAGACGAGGAACGATGTACCCGTACTCCAAGATCCATCTGTTCTACCACGCTCCCCAGAGCACTGTGCAGAAACATTACACGTGGAGTGCAGCCTCACTCACCTCAGCATATTGGTGTGAACTGGATGAATGCTGTCCGTCTCCATTTTAATTAAAAATCAAATGGTTAACTGTCTTATGTGGTTAGTTTCCCACAGATGTGCTAAGCTTCTGGCGTAATGAAATTGGGCATGTCGCAGCATTGAACTTGGTGACAACCCCAGTTACTGCTGAAAACGATAGGTTGGCAATGTAAGCAAATCGATTTTACACTTTGATTAAAACTAATTAATTTTTTTAATACCCTAGCGAGATTTTAGAGTGCTCAAACTGAACACGAGGCAGAATTCACTCTGACACACAGATCAAATGAGACGGGTCTAGGCAGCCAGGAAGGGCGGGTTATTCGTGGGGGGTTCTGGGGGGGGATGGAGATAGCACCTATAGATATTTGATAGGTTCATCAATTCATAAGCTGGGCCATTCGGCCCATCAAGTCTACTCTGCCAGTCAATCATGGCTGACCTATCTCTCAAGAGACAAGACAAGACAAGAGACATTCGTTGTCACATGCACCAATTGGTACAGTGAATTTTGTGGTCACCAACAGGCATACGAATAAAAAAAAGAACACAAACATCCCCACACAGCAGAATGAAAGTTTCCCACTGTGAGGGAAGGCACCACCTGTTCCCATTCTCCTGCCTTCTCCCCGTAACCCTTTTACCACCATCACTCCTCCCCTCATCCTTCTACTCCAGCACTTTGTGCTTTGATCGATGTGCTGTGCACAACCATAAAAATGGATCAATTCAACCCTTCACAATCTAAGGGAACTGGTTACAGAAGAAAGACTTTCAGTGCAGTTGCTTTTATTGAGGATAATATCTTTTATCAAAATAAAATTGCATTTTATCTGTACAAATGCTGAATTCCTATGGTTTTCTAATTTAATCTCCTAAAGTAATGGATGTTAAGACTATTGATTGAGGGTCTATAGACTCAAGCTTGGCTATGCAGACTTGTTACATATTTTACTGTGAGAAATCGCGTGAAAAAATATCAAGTGTATCAAAATCTTTTGGCCCTCATTAAATGCTGAGGATTTACAACGGTCTTTAGTTTAGTTCAGTTTAAAGATACAGAACGGAAACAGGCCCTTTGGCCCGCCGAGTCCGTGCTGACCAACAATCCCCGCACACTAGCACTATCCTACACACACACACTATGGGGACAATTTACCATTTTACCAAGCCAATCAACCTACAAACCTGTACGTTTTTGGAGTGTGGGAGGAAACCGGAGCTCCCGGAGAAAACCCACGCAGGTCACGGGGAGAACTTGCAATCTCCATACAGACAGCACCCGTTGTCAGGATCGAACCCGGGACCATGGCGCTGTGAGGCAGCAACTCGACCGCCGCGCCACCGTGCCGCCCTTGCTGTTCCATTTTTTTGTGCCAAAATCAAACACCAGAGTCTTGAACACTTTTAACGCTGGTGACTGGAGACAATGATGACAAATGACCCTCTAACCCGCATGCTTGCAAGGCCTGGCCATCCAAGTACATCCACCGGGTCATGTCAGCGTGAAGCCAAGGACAAGCATTTTATCCAAATCTTATCTGCTCCGCTGTCTGGTATGGGGCAACCTTTAATTAAACCCTGCACACATTAACATACTGAGCTGAAAGGTTCGCCGAATCAAATACTGCCTGCAGAGCAAATACACACCACGGGAGATTAAAGAGAGAAACTTTTGTGTTTTCTACAAGAAAAATCAATCAAAAGAGACTTAATAAACTGTCTGCAACAGTTGGTGTGATGTTGATGTTGGATGATTTACCTGACTATAGAATGAACTAAAGGGTGATTTTTGCATTGTGCTGAGAGGAAGATGGCTGCAGACAAAGGTTAAACCTCAACCTTTGACCTCCAGCAGAGGTCTCTTGAAATGGCCAAGAGTGATTCGGTCTGTAAGGTCCAATTATCCCTGAGAATATTAAACCCGGCGCCTACACGACTGTGGATCCCCAGTGCAATTTATAGTTTCACTATATGAAGAGCAGAACGGTGGCGCAGGGGGTAGGGTCTGCCTCACAGCGCCGGAGACCCTGGTTCGATCCTGACTACGGGTGCTGTCTGTACGGAGTTTGAACGCGCTCCCCGTGTCCTGCATGGGTTTTCTCCGGGTGCTTCGGTTTCCTCCCACACTCCAAAGACGTACAGGTTTGTGGTTAATAGGCTTCTTCTGAAAATTGTACACTGTCCCTACTGTGTGTAGGATAGTATCAGTGTGTGGGTGATAGCTGGTCAGCAAGGTTGCAGTGGGCCTGTTTCCACGCTGTATCTCTAAAGTCTAAAGTAACATCCTCTCCCTTGTGACTCAGATGCCCACAAAAGCCAAGAATAGAGATATATTTAGTCACTTCTGCAGGGATAATAGATTTTAATTGGTACTTTAATAAAGCAGATTGTTGTGTTCTGAGATTTCTGATCACAGTAACACTGTAAAGATAATTCTGAAATACGCAACCACATTTTCAATGTTAAAAAGCTTATTCCAACCAAATATAGTTATAGAGTGTAGCAGCATGGAAACAGGCCCTTTGGCCCACATCGGCCAATATGTCCCAGCTACACTAGTCCCACCTGCCTGCTCATATCCCTCCAAACCTGTCCTATCCATGTACCTGTCCAACTGATTCTAAAATGTTGGGATAGTCTCTGCCTCAACTATCTCCTCTGGCAGCTTGTTCCATACACCCACCACCCTTTGTGTGAAAAAGCTACCCGTCAGATTCTTATTAAATCTTTTCCCCTTCACCTTAAACTCTGGTCCTCGATTCCCCTACTCTGGGCAAGATATTCTGTGCATCTACCCGATCTATTCCCCTCATGAGTTTAATGTATCCATGTTTTCATTAAATGGACCACCTATTCAATCTCATCTGTTTTTTATCTTCACCTTAATTTATTTGTTGAGTTTTATTTCCACTTTGACCCCATTTTGATTGATTAAATGTTCTGAAATGTTAAAGTACTACTGTCCATCACCGTCAGATAACATAACTGGCTTGAGTCGTTATACAGTATATTGAATGAAATAAATAATATCACTTTAACATAAATTAATATAAATGATGCTTTATGCTAATGGTCTTATTCCTTAAAAGGATTTAGATTGAACCTCTGTAATTTAAGTCACGGAACAATTGAGATTGTAAGTTCTCTGTCACTCCTTTCTTAATTGTAATTGTAATTAATTTATTAGCCAAGTATGTAAAAATATAACAAGGAATTTGATTTGCCATACAGTCATACCAAATAAAGCAACAAGACACACATCTACATAAAAATTAACATAAACATCCACCACAGCGCACTGTGATGGAAGGCATTAACATATTATTTTTTCCCTCCTTTTCTCCCGCGGTTGGTGCAGTCGAATCATCCGCAGTCGGGGCGATCGAAGCTCCCGCGTCGGGGCGATCGAAGCTCCCGCAATCAGGGCGCTCAAAGCTCCTGCAGCTGGAGCTCCCGAAGTTGATCCCTAACCAAGGGACCGCGAGCTCCACGATGCTAACTCCGCAGGCTCCCGTGGTTGGAGCTCCCGAAGTCGATCCCCAGCAAAGGGACCGCCAGCTCCACGATGTTAGGCTGCAGTGCGGACGGAGATACGATACGGAAAAAGTCGCATCTGCCGTCGAAGAAAGAGATTTAAAAAGTTTCCCCCACCACCCCTCCCGCCCCCCACATAATATAAAACTGAAGATACGCTAAAACATACATTTAACAACAGACTAAAAACAACAAAAGAAGAAAAGGACAAGACAGACTGTTGGCGAGGCTGCCATCGTACGGCACCACCCGGTAATCATAAAATCACAGGCAAGGCATTTCCCCTTCAGATCTGGTAGCCAATGCTCTGGTAGCCAATGCTCTGGCTGCCTTGTTATCCGGTGCACAAGGTAGAAAGATCCAGCGTGATTCTTTGGCTGTGCCCATTTAGCTGATTACGGTCAAAGTGGGTCTAAGGGTATGTAAATAACTCCATAACTGGAGAGATGTAAATAACTACCTCCGCGAGCGCCAGGAATGTCCTGGCAAGCCGCGCGGGTCCGGCTCACCTGCCGAACGACCGCTCCACGGACCGGAACCCGCCCGGCAGGCCTGACTCGCCCCCACAGGCCTCCCAGGAGGCCGCGGAAAAGCCGGACGCAAAGCCTGCCTGGGCCGAATGGAGCCTCGATGGCAGTGGTGAGCCTCAGCGGTGGTGAAGCCTCAATGGCAGAAGTGGAGCCTCAGCGGCAGTGGGGCCTTGACAGTGGTGGAGCCTCGCGATCGTGGGGCCTTGGCAGTGGTGAAGCCTCGTGACGTGGGCAAATGGGACTAGAGATGGTAGACAGCCAGAACCTTTTTCCCAGAGTGAAAATGTTCAACATTAGGGGGTTTAGCTATAAGGTAAGAGGGGGAACTTTAATGGATATGTGTGGGGAAAGTTATTTATACAGAGAGTGGAACACATTGCCAGGGGGGGGGGGTGTGGGGGTGGAGACAAATATGATAGTGGCGTTTAAGAGTCTTTTGGATAGGCACACATAAGTGAAGGGAATAGATGGATATGGATCGTACAGGCAGATGCGATCAGTTTAGTTTGGCTGCATGTTCAGCACAGACATTGTGGGCTGAAGGACAGGTTTCTGTGCTATTCTGTTCTATGTTCTTTGTCGTTATAAGGGACCTCTTGGTTGGCATGGGCAAGATGGGCCGAAGGGGCTGCTTCCCTGCTGTATGACTCTCTGATTCCAAATAACTTTGGTTAGAAAGAGACAACAACAAACACACCGGTGGTACTTCCTTCTGGTCGAGAGCTAGTAAACTTATTCCCTGTGGGAAAACGAGTGGGAGCCAATTTTGTTTCTTATGTATCCCATGCTAATAATAAACTTTCGAGTGATTTGTCAAAACCAAAGGAGCACAACTTTAATTCAATTGAAACATGAATAATAAGAACCTTAATGAGTAAATCAGAGCAAAAACAATGATTATAAGAGGTCAGAGTCGAATTGAATCAGTTTTTGCAAATGAAATTATTTATGATCGCATCATTCATGTTCAAGTGCAGTTGACTGCCATGCAATGGGCTAGGTGGTAAGCCATTGTGTTTTTGTCAGTGCTAGAGAATGAATAGGCATTTCTACATTTCTCATGGAATATTTCCATCTTTGATATCTCGCCAAGCATCTCCCCTTTGGACTCTCATTTCTACATCTTCATACTCTTCCCCTCTTCAGTTTGTGCTCCATTTCATGGCTTTTAAGGATCTGGGATTGAGTCTGCAATTTACGCGATATTTGTGTATAGAATTATAGAGGGGAATTGATACGGGGAATGCACAGAGGTTTTATTACCCAGAGCAGAGGGCAGTTCAAAATCAGTACCCTGCGTTCCAGCTTTTACCCCATATCCCTTGATTCCCTAAAAAAGGTCACGGGGAGAACGTGCAAACTCCGTGCAAACAAGCGCCCGTAGTCAGGATCAAACCCGGGTCTCTGACGCTGTAAGGCAGCAACTCTACCGCTGCGCCACCGTGCCAGAATTAACAAAACCCTACGGGTTACCAAGTAACTATTGGATTGCAGGAAACCACAGTCGGAAATGAATGTGGCTGCATTAAGTTGCTGCATTTGAAAACCTGGTCACATTTGAGTATGATCTCTTATAATCATTATCATTGCTCTGATTCCCTCATTAGAAGCTCTTCTCATTCATGTTTCACTTGAATTAATGCCCTGCCTGCCTGTTTGGTTTTGACGACTTACAACTCTATGTATTTCATTGGACCAATGACATTTCTAATTGAAACAAAATTAGAGGAAAGAAAATCACTTAGAAACCAACATGATTGAGGCAATGAGTCTGAAAAAAAAGGCTATCGGATACTCTTATCGTCATTTGCAGCATATATGCTTGAGCGGTTTAAATGATTTATCAATACAGATTTAATTTATACGGGGAATAATAAATGTTAGAGAGTCGATTACAATAGTTTAATCTAATTGACGGAGTCAGATAATGTCATAAGCATTACAAACTGTGGCAGAATGATCTGTATTATTTATGCTTTAACAGATGGCTCAGTGGGAAAAGCCACTGTTTACCACAACATACAGAACACAAAGTCTTTGGTGTGATTGCTAGTATGTGATCAGTCACTATCAGTCAGAAGAGGATAGAGTCACAGAGTCATGCATTGTGGAAACAGGCCACTTGCCCACACCGACCAACATGTCTCATCTACACCAGTCCTACCTGCCTGCGTTTGGCCCATAATCCCTCTCACCCTATCCTAGCTATCTACCTGTCTAAATGTTTCTTAAACGTTGCGATAGTACCTGCCTCAACTACCTCCTCTGGCAGCTCATTCCATACACTCACCGCCCTTTGTGTAAGAAAGTTACCCCTCTGGTTCCCATTAAAGCGTTCCCCCTTCACCTTGAACCTATGTCCTCTGGTTCTTGATTCCTCTACTCTGGGCGAGAGTCTCTGTGCGTTTACCCAATCTATTCCTTTCACAATATTGTACATTTCTATTAGATCACCGCTCATCCTCCTGCCCTCTAAAGAATAGAGTCTTAGACCGTTCATACTCTCCCTGTAGCTCAGGCCATTGAGTCCTGGTGACACCTTCGTAAATAATATTGTTCCAATTGCCTCTATGATGATAACTTGTAAAGCAATGTCATAGCAATGAGGGCGCCTTGCATTAAAGCAACATCAGTGGTACAGTTTTTTTAAAATTAGAAGCAATGTACATACATCTTAATCATGATATGCAACATAATACACTTTGTGTACAACTTCTTTTTTTTTAAACTTTAACCAATAATAGAAAAAGAGAAAAGAGAAAGAAGATAAGAGTGAGGATAGTAATGAAGTGTAGTCCGCAGTAGTTGGCGTTAAATGAATGATGATGATTAAGTAGCCTGCGTGCTTGAAAATGTGAAGAAAAAAGGCCCCAAAGAGAAGATGGCCTTAAGAAAAGAAAGGAAATAAGTAAAGAATCCAAAGAAGGTAGAGCTAAACAAAAAAGTAAGGGAATGAGCCTAATTCATAAAGATTCACACCCATCCCCTAGTTCTAAAACAATTACTTTCCAGGGTTGTGTTGCACCATATTACACGTAACAAATCAATGAAAGGTGACCATATTCTTAAGAATCGTTCTTGTTTTACTGCTAGAACGAGTCTCATTTCCTCGAGATGTAACATTTCCGACAAGTGGTGCAGTTTTTAACAATCAACAACCTGATGATGATATGCCCAGTAGGTAATTCTTAATATTTTTGGTAGAATTTTAGTTGCCAGTATAATTCATATTCATCAAACAATAAAAATATCCATTGAAATGTTGTTATACTTTGCTGCTAAAATGTTATGTCATGCCACCATAGTGTAGTTTATTATTGTCATGTGTACTGAGGTACAGTGAAAAGCTTTTTGTCGCCTACTATCCAGTCAGCGAAAAGACTACACATGATTACAATCAAGCCGTCCACAGTGTAACAATACAAGATAAAGGGAATAACGTCTAGTGCACGATAAAATCCTGTACGATTCAGGCGGCACGGTGGCGCAGCGGTAGCGTTGCTGCCTTACAGCGCTTGCAGCACCGGAGACCCGGGTTCAATCCCGACTACGGGTGCTGTCTGTACGGAGTTTGTATGTTCTCCCCGTGACCAGGGCGAGTTTTCTCCGAGATCTTCGGATTCCTCCCACACTTCAAAGACGTACAGGTATGTAGGTTAATTGGCTTGGTGTGTGTGTGTGTGTGTGTGTGTGTGTGTGTGTGTGTGTGTGTGTGTGTGTGTGTGTGTGTGTGTGTGTGTGTGTGTGTGTGTGTGTGTGTGTGTGTGTAAATTGCCCCCAGTGTGTGGGTGTAGGGTAGCGTTAATGTGCGGGGAGCGCTGGTCGGTGTGGACCCCGTGGGCCGAAGGGCCTGTTTCCGCGCTGTCTCTCTAAACTAAACTAAAACGAAGCAAAAAAAGTTTGTGACCGATCCGAGAGGAGATTAAGAAGACCGTAGTTTAAGAACTAGTAAGAAATGCTGCTTTTGGAATAGTAGTTTTAAATAGTGGAGCCTTTGTAATGAATTATTGCAAATTCACTCCTGGGCCCAGCACGCGGTGAGCCGCCTGCCTTGGGCGCCATCTTGGCTCACCCCTTTGTCAGACAACATAGGTGGACTTGGTGCAGATCACAACATATACAACTGAGCTTTGATTTCCCTTGTGTGGGCCAGATTTCAACGGAGCAGTCGGGAGAATACTAGAATGTTGAAACTGGGACAAATGAATTGCAGATGTTAGAATCATGACCAAAACACAAAATGCGGGAAGAACTCAGCAGGTCAGGCAGCATCTCTGGAGGACATGGACAGACGACGGTTAGGGTCAGGACTCTTTACATTTTCGACTTCAGAAATACGGTGCAGATACAGGCCCTTCAGCCCGCCGAGTCCGCGCCGACCAGCGATCCCTCCGTACACCAGCACTATCCTACATACTAGAGATAATTTACAATTTTAATGAAGCCAATTAACCTGCAAACCTGCACGTCTTTGGAGTGTGGGAGGCAACCGGAGCACCCGGAGAAAACCCACATGGTCATAGGGTGAACATACAAACTCCTTGCAGAGAGCAGCCATAGGCAGGATCGAACCTGGGTCTCTGGTGCTGCAAGGCAGCAGCTTGACCACTGCACCACTGCGCTGCCCCAGGTCATTTCTTGGAACAATAGGTTATGCATGCAAGCAGGAAGCAGGCAGCTTTAATCAGTCCTAACCTTCCGTCTGCCTCATTGGAGACCACCAAACTATCTTTAATCTGACATTATTGGACTTTATCATGGACTAAATGTTACACCAGTTAGCCTGTATCTGTATACCTTGGCTTCACTCTACCATATAACCATATAACCATATAACAATTACAGCACGGAAACAGGCCATCTCGGCCCTACAAGTCCGCGCCGAACAATTTTATTCCCTTAGTCCCACCTGCCTGCACTCATACCATAACCCTCCATTCCCTTCTCATCCATATGCCTATCCAATTTATTCTTAAATGATACCAACGAACCTGCCGCCACCACTTTCACTGGAAGCTCATTCCACACCGCTACCACTCTCTGAGTAAAGAAGTTCCCCCTCATGTTACCCCTAAACTTCTGTCCCTTAATTCTGAAGTCATGTCCTCTTGTTTGAATCTTGCCTATTCTCAAAGGGAAAAGCTTGATCACATCAACTCTGTCTATCCCTCTCATCATTTTAAAGACCTCTATCAAGTCCCCCCTTAACCTTCTGCGCTCCAGAGAATAAAGACCTTTGTATACGTACCAAGGAACTAAACTAAACTAAACTAAACTATCTGAAACATAAACAGAAAATCTTGGAAATATTTGACGGTCAAATATTTATAGACATCCAAGCAAAACATCTATAGAAAGAGTAACAGTTAACATTTCAGATCTATGACCCTTCCTCATAACCTAGGTGGGGCAGCGGTAGAGTTGCTGCCTTACAGCGCCGGAGTTCCCGGGTTCGATCCCGACTACGGGTGCTGTCTGTGCTGAGTTTGCACGTTCTCCTGTGACCGTGGGTTTTCTTCGAGATCTTCGTCTCACACTCCAAAGACGTACAGGTTTGGAGGTTATTTGGCTTGGTGTGTGCGCAAATTGTCCCTAGTGTGTGTGTGTGTAGGATAGTGTTAATGTGCTGGTTGGTGCGGACTCAGAAGGGCCTGTTTCCGCGCTGCATGTTTAAACTAAACTAAACCAAACTAAACTGCCCACAAAATTCCCCACATGTGCTGTTGCTGAGTGTGGAGTCCTGGCCTCAGAAAGGGCCTCATGTCTATAGATTCCGGCACATGTGCCTGCAAATGCACCGAATCAAATATCTGCTCCAAAGTGTCTAAACATCAGTTGAATACGACAAAATAATCGTGTAAATTTACAGAGGGATGGCAGAGTGGCAGTGGAGGTTTGACATCGCCATGGTGACCGTGACTATTTAATTTCCAGCTCGAACATTCTTGCAACTAAAAGCATTTCACAGGATGGTTGCCATTTGCTGATTGTTTTAAACTGAGGACTGAAAAGCCTTTTAGTGCGTGGATGTTAAAATCACCTCATAGCATTTGGAGCAGTTTTAATTACATAAAGGTCATAGTAATCAGGGTAAGAAAAAAAAATCAAGACAGATTTCGAGTAAGTGTTTATCTAAAAAATCACTCGTTTTTGATAGAATAAAGTCTTTGTAAGGCACAGACATGAAAACCTTGCAAGCATTTGGCTTAGTTTTGTGTTGGTGAGACTTTACCATCTGAGAGTAATGGCTGCGAAAACAATGGAACAGAAGCACAGATTGATTCAATAACATTGGTTTGCATTAAGTTGGTCTTTGTCGGACTTCTTCTTGTGTTTGAGGCAGCAGAGGTTATGTGACGGCCTCCAGCCGCTGAAGCCAGTTCAATGTGCTGTTGTCGATGGCCGAGAGGTCTACTCCTCCACCAGGGGGGCAGAGATCAGCCGAAAATGACGTTCTGCGCTGTTTGCTGGTCTGATCCACACACGCAAGCTGATGAACGCCACCCACAGCGATGCATGTTGGCGTTGGAGGAAGGAACTGCAGATGCTGGTTTATACCGAAGATAGACACAAAATGCTGGAGTAACTCAACGGGTCCGGCAGCATCTCCGGAGAAAAGGAATAGGTGATGTTTTGGGTTGGAAGAAGGATTCCATCCTGAAACGTCACCTATTCCTTTTCTCTGGTGATGCTACCTGACCAGCTGAGTTACTCCAGCGTTTTGTGTCTATCTTAGGTTGGTAAGATGGTTGAAGACACAAGGAACTGCAGATGCTGGTTTACAGAAAGAAACACAAAAAGCGCCCGAGTAACTCAGCACGTCAGGCAGCATCTCTGGAGAATATGGATGGGTGGCGTTTTGGGTCGGGACCCTTCATCAGACCGATTGTAGCAGGGAGAAGAATGCTGCTACAGAAGACCAAGATAGTTGAGGTCTCGGTTCATTGGGAAAAATGCAAACCGTTTCCCCAGCATTTTGCGTTCTATATAAAGGAGAAATATTTGTCAGATTATTATATATAATACATTTTAAATATTCAGCGTATTTAAAATAGTTCAACTCCAAACCTAACATTTCTGTTAAAATACCGAAGGATGAAATTATATTTTAGTTATTTAAATGACTGTCCACACTGCCCAGCATACACCTGTACACTGACATTATCCTACACACAATAGACAATAGGTGCAGGAGTAGGACATTCAGCCCTTCGAGCCAGCACCGCTATTCAATGTGATTATCCACAATCAGTATCCCGTCCCTGCCTTCTCCCCATACCCCCTGACTCCGCTATCTTTAAGAGCCCTATCTAACTCTCTCTTGAAAGCATCCAGAGAACCGGCCTCAACCGCCTTCTGAGGCAGAGAATTCCGCAGACACGAGGGACAATTTTTATTGACAATTAACCTACAAACCTGCACGTCTTTGGAATGTTGCAGGAAACCGGAGCACCCGGAGAAAACCCACGCGGTCACAGGGAGAAGGTACAAGCTCCGTAGTCAGGGTCAAACCCAGGTCTCTGGCGCTGCAAGGCAGCAGCTCTCCCGCTGCGCCACTGTGCTATCCTCTTCCAGCATATGATCCATATACCTCCGTTCTAGTTTAGTTTAGTTTAGTTTTGTATAGTCACATGTACTGAGGTACAGTGAAAAGCATTCTGTTGTCTGCGGTCCAGTCAGTGTAAAGATTACACAAGTCATCCGCAGTATACTGATACAGGATAAAGGGTATAACGTTAATTGCAAATAAAGTCCAGTAAAGTCCAATTAAAGATAGACACAAAATGATGGAATAACTCAGCGGGACAGGCAGCATCTCCGGAGAGAAGGAACGGGTGACGTTTCAAGTCGAGACCTTTCTTCAGACCCTTCTTCAGAAGGGGGCGTCAGGCTACCGCACGACAGAAGGGGGAGAAGTTGTACAGTTTGATAGTCACAGGGGAAAAGGATCTCCTGTGGCGTTCTGTGCTGCATCTTGGTGGATCCAGCCTGTTGCTGAAGGTGCTCCTCAGGTTGACCAGACTGTCACGGAGGGGGTGAGCCGTACTGTCCAAGGTGCTCCGCAGTTTGAGGAGCATCCTCCCCTCCAAGATCACCTCCAGTGAATCCAACTCCGCCCCCAGGATGGAGCCAGCCTTCCCGATGAGCTCGTTGATTCTGTTGCCTTCCGCGGCCATCGCCCAGCTGCCCCAGCACATGAAGAAGATGGCACTGGCCGCCACCGATTGATAGAACATCTGCAGCATCTTACTGCAGACGTTGAACGAGCGGAGCCCCCATAGAAAATACAGATGGCTCTATCCCTTCTTATACAGTGCCTCAGCGTTCCTGGACCAGTCCACTTTACTTTCCAGCTTTGCACCCTGGCAAAAAGGTTTTGACTATCTACCCTATCTAAGTCTCTCATAATTGTATATATTATTCCATCAGCTCTCCCCTCAACCTCCGATATTCCATAAAAAAGAATCCGTTATCCAGATTACCACCCTGGCCTCTTGGCTAAATATGGTTCCTGTTATTCGAAGAAGAAGAATTCCAAAATAACGCTCACCGAGCTGGTTTCCTTCCCCCAAATTTGCGAGTGAATTGGAATTAGTTGACTTCTGGAGCGGCACGGTGGCGCAGAGGTATAGCTGCTGCCTTACAGCGCCAGTGACCCGGGTTCGATCCTGACTACGGGTGCTTGTCTGTACGAAGTTTGTACGTTCTCCCCGTGATCTGCGTGAGTTTTCTCCGAGATCTTCGGTTTCCTCCCACACTTCAAAGACGTTCAGGCTTGTAGGTTTAAGAAGGAACCGCAGATGCTGGAAAATCAAAGGTACACAAAAATGCTGGAGAAACTCAGCGGGTGCAGCAGCATCTATGGAGCGAAGGAAATAGGCAACGTTTCGGGCCGAAACCCTTCTTCTGATATATTTCTCCTTTATATAGAACTCCTTTATATAGAACGCAAAGGCTTGTAGGTTAATTGGCTTGGTATAAAAGATGTAAATTGTCCTTAGTGTGCCTAGGAGAGTGTTAGTGTGTGGACTCTGCGGGCAAATGGCCTGTTTCCGAGCTATATCTCTAAAACTAAAACGAAAGCCTTCGGAACTGGGAGAAGTAAGTTTCAATTGAATTGTCCTGCTTCCAGAGATCTTTACCTTTGGAAAGCTTTGTGCAAAATTAATTTATGCCCCGGACAGATTTTGACAATAGGACCCTTTAGTGATTTAAATAAATGTCAAGAGTGACATATTTTTAGTGAGCGCAATAGCTATCGAGGTGGAGCCTGCCCAAGAATGACTCAAACGTTCCTATCAGTCGATCTTTCCTTGCTCAAGATGTTATTGTAGTTGTGCTTTGGCATTCGTTACTGTTTCGTGGCCCTGATTAGATATGTTCAATCTGTTTCATCTATTTCTCTGGCGGACATTTAATGGATCATTCTGATTTTGATACCCACACAAAATAATAAACAAGCAGACAAATATCTTAAGAAATATTTTGGTGTACATGTTCCTTTTGTTTCATGATTCCAACCTTGCTGGTCTGTTAGATCTTTGACACCCCCCCCCACCCCGTCTCCCCCCTCCTCTCCCTGTTCTCACTTTTGTCGAGTGTTTTACTACACTTTGGCTCAGAGAGTATGTCAGTAACCTTCTAGCAGGTCACCACCTGTGTTGCTCTGTAAACTGTTGCCACAACAGCTGGAAGGCTGGTGACTTCCCCTTACGATTTCTCCCCTTCATTATTTTGCAGAAACGCCACCGTTTGATGCCAATCTACGGAGTTTATATGTTCTCCCTGACCATCGTTTGGCCAATGGATTGGAATGGTCCTTCGACTAATCATTGCATTCATGTTCATTAGTGGTAGGAGCAGAATTCGGCCATTCGGCCCATCAAGCCGACTCTGCCATTCAATCGTGGCTGAAGTATCTTTCCCTCTTAACCCCATTCTCCTGCCTCCTCCCCATAACCCCCGACACCTTCACTAATTAATTAACAATTAATCCGTGACAGTATTAGAAAAATACTCGCTGTTCATTATTGTAGCAATCAGACAATTGGGGCGGCACAGTGGCGCAGCGGTAGAGTTGTTGCCTTATGCCCCTGTCCCACTTAGGAAACCTGAACGGAAACCTCTGGAGACTTTGCGCCCCACCCAAGGTTTCCGTGCGGTTCCCGGAGGTTGCAGGTGGTTGCCGGAGGTTGCAGGTAGTGGAAGCAGGTTGGGAGACTGAAAATAAACTCCAGGGAACCGCACGGAAACCTTGGGTGGGGCGCAAAGTCTCCAGAGATTTCCGTTCAAGTTTCTAAAGTGGGACAGGGACATTTACAATGCTTGCAGCGCAGGAAACCTGGGTTTGATCCTGACTACGGGTGCTGTCTATACAGACTTTGTACATTCTCCCCGTGACTGCGTGGGTTTTCTCCGAGATCTTCATTTTCCTCCCGCACTCCAAAGATGTACAGGTTTGTAGGTTCATTGGCTTGGTGTAAATGTATTGCTGTCCCTAGTGTGTGTAGGATAGGGTTAGTGTGCGGGGATCGCTGGTCGGTGCGGACACGGTGGGTTGAAGGGCCTGATTCCGTGCTGTATCTCTAAACTAAACTAAACCAATTTTAGGAAACCAACCTAAATATTATGCTTAATGGAGGCTCCATCTTTAACTGGAACCCTTCAGGTAACAGGACCTCTTCTGTGTGTTTGTTGTAAAGATAATCACATTCTTCGGTTCTTTAAGAAGAAAGTTGGCTGTTTACATCAGTGTGGTCCACCAATGAAGCCTTATTTTGGTTGTATTTTTAACTATGGTTATATTATATAATGTTGCTTTGTCTGTTTGGTCATCTCATAGTTTAGTTTAGTTGAGTTTAGAAATACAGCACGGAAACAGGCCTGTCGGCCCACCGAGTCAGCGATGTCCAGCAAACCACGCACATTAACGCTATCCTACACACACTAGGGATAATTTATAATTATACAAAGCCAATTAGCCTACAAACCCGCACTTCTTTGGGGGGTGGGAGGAAACTGGAAATTCCGGAAAAAAACCACACAGATCACGGAGAGAACCATATAACCATATAACAATTACAGCACGGAAACAGGCCATCTCGGCCCTTCTAGTCCGTGCCGAACACTTATTCTCCCCTAGTCCCATCTACCTGCACTCAGACCATAACCCTCCATTCCTTTCCCGTCCATATAACTATCCAATTTATTTTTAAATGATAAAATTGAACCTGCCTCCACCACCTCCACTGGAAGCTCATTCCACACAGCTACCACTCTCTGAGTAAAAAAGTTCCCCCTCATGTTACCCCTAAACTTCCGTTCCTTAATTCTCAAGTCATGTCCTCTTGTTTGAATCTTCCCTACTCTCAGTGGGAAAAGCTTATCCACGTCAACTCTGTCTATCCCTCTCATCATTTTAAAGACCTCTATCAAGTCCCCCCTTAACCTTCTGCGCTCCAAAGAATAAAGACCTAACTTGTTCAACCTTTCTCTGTAACTTAGTTGCTGAAACCCAGGCAACATTCTAGTAAATCTCCTCTGTACTCTCTCTATTTTGTTGACATCCTGAACGTACAAACTCCGTACAGACAAGCAGCCGTAACGGGGATCGAACCCCTGTCACTGGCGCTGTGAGGCAGCAACTCTACCGCCATGCCACCATGCCACCGTGCCACCCTGGTGCCCTGAAATGTACTGGTATTGATCATAAACTGGAGAAGAACGTTGTTTTTAGGCGGTAAAATGTAGAAAACCTGCAACTATTGATCCAAGGCAAAACACATACAGATATATACAGTATTATGTAGATGATTGTTCAGCAGTCAGCCACTGTAGAACTTTCTCTTGGCGAACTCTTTGGAAAATTTATTGCTTTCGTTGTAAAGCTGTTTTAGCAGCTTGCCAACATTTTGGGGCCTTATCGACACATAGCAGTTTTCAGCCACGTAAAGTGGATAGTCTTAGGAAAGGATCACTTTGGAATCTGGTAGTTTAAAGTACTGCAATAATATGTTTTCTTGAGTAGACAACTTTCAGTTTATTTACTATCTTTTCCAGTGATAGTGGTAGAGGCATAGTTGAGGACAATATTTCAATGGTCAATAAACTGAAATGTAACAAAATCAGGATCTGCATTCACCACAAGTGGCGAAATAAATACTTAACCCGATAAAATGTTTTGTGCACAGTATAAATAAAAATGAGATACAGTGGGTACTTCGGCAGCCGCGGGCTCCAACGAGGAAGCGGACGTTCCAGGTGGCCCAGCCGCCGAAAGGACTCTCCCGACGCCAGGGCAAGACCACCTGGTGAGAACGGCCAGGAACATCGGGCCTCCATAGAGGCAATTGCGGTGGCCTCAATAGGCCTGACTTTGGGGTGAACATGGGGTGGGGACTGGACATTGTGCCTTCCCCCACAGTGCTATCCACTGTGGGGGGATGATTTTTTTTTGTCTAATTGTAGTCCTGTAGGTCTGTGTCCAAGATGGCTGCCGTGAAGGGAGAGTGGACGCTGGCGCGCTTTGGCTGCCGCTGCTCTCTCTTCACACTGTGTTTTTGATTTTCTGTTTTTGGATTGAATTCTGTTTTTAATTTGTGTCTCTGTGATGTCTTTATTACTTGTTATATTCCGATTATATGTTTTTATTCCGATTACTATGTAAGGTGTCCTTGAGATGTCTGAAAGGCGCCCATTAAATAAAATTTATTATTATTATTATTATGCAAATATGTAGTGCAGTTAAAAAAAAAAGACACAATATGATGGAGTAACAGAATGTACAGGGTGGCATGGTGGCACAGCAGTAGAGTTGCTGCCTTACAGCAGCAGAGACCCGGGATCGATCCTGTCTACGAGTGCTTGCCTGTCAGGGGTTTGTACGTTCTCCCTGTGACCTGCGTGAGATTTCTCCGAGAACTTCGGTTTCCTCCCACACTCCAAAGACACACAAGTTTGTAGGTTAATTGGCGGTGTAAATGTAATAATTGGCCCTAGTGTGTGGAGGATAGAGTTAATGTGCAAGGGTCGCTGGTCAGTGCGGACATGGTGGGCCGAAGGGCCTGTTTCCGCGCTGTATCTCTAAACTAAACGAAGCTTCAGGAATAGACACAGGAGCAGGTAAGATCAGAAGCCAATAGCTGGTGCTGTAACTTCTTCCTGGACTTTATACCATTTCCATCTGATATCCATTTCCCTTTGCGTAAATCAAGCTCGGTGAAGTTATCAGTTTTCTGCATTGTAACCAGATTAGAATGTCAAATTACTCCCAGGTGAGTTCACCTGGTGTCCTGTAGCATTGCTCCTAGATAGCTCAGGACCTGTGCTTTGGACTTAACAATATCTCGTGACCAGCCAGTAGTTAACCCATTGCTGAAATGGTCCTGAAATTGAACGGGGATGGGGTGGAAATCGACTAAGCTCTGTAATTCTCAAAGAATTCAGGATGTGGAAAACTCAAGTGATATTAACACCTGGACATATTTTCCTATAAGGTTTCCCTAAAATCTAACCCAGGGTGTAGGCATGAAAGTTCAACGGCAGTCAGAGGTGGGCGGGAGACATATTCTTTGGTGGAGGTAATGAGGGATAGTGATAGAGACAATGATAGGAGCCCAGGGCAAGGGAAGGCAAAGACTTCATTGAATGTTCTGGAGGAGTTTTCCTGTTGCTTCCTATCAAAATAAAGGGGTGGCACAGGAGGCGCAGTGGTAGAGTTGCTGCCTTACAGCGTCAGAGACCCAGGTTCAATCCTAACTATTGCCTGCTATCAGCCCATGAAATCTACTCCGCCATTCAATCATGGCTGATCTATCTCTCCCTCCTAAACCCATTCTCCACCCTTCTCCCCATAATCTGACACCTGTCCTAATCAAGGATATATCTATCTCTGCTTTGAAAATATTCAATGGCGGCCTCCACAGCCTTCAGTGGCAAAGAATTCCACAAATTCACCACCCTCTGACTATAAAATTTTCTCCTAATAATGTCCTTCAATTCTGAGGCTATGACCTCTGGTCCTAGACTCTTCCACTAGTGGAAACATCCTCTCCACATCCACTCGATCCAAGCCTTTCACTATTCGGTGTGTTTCAATGAGGTCCCCCCTCATTCTTCTTAAACTCCAGTGAGTACAGGCCCAGTGCCGTCAAACGCTCATCATATGTTCACCTACTCATTCCTGGGATCATTCTGGTAAACCTCCTCTGGACCTTCTCCAGAGCCAGCACATCCTTCCTCAGGTATGGGGCCCAAAACTGCTCACAAAGTCAAGTAGACCATTGGGTCCAGTGGTGACACTATAATCCCAATATAAACAGATCTTGCGATCTAGATTTGTCACGTTCTCCGTAAGACTGCTCGTGTTTCTCCTGGAAGCTCTGGTTCCTTGTCCCACAACCAAAGTTGTACTCAGAGGGTTATTGACTGTTATAAATTGGCCACTGTGTGGGTAGATGGCAGAGAATTAGAGAAGAATCCATGGAAGTTAAGTGTATAAAATCATGAGGAGAATAGATAGGGTGAAGGCACGGAGACTTTTACCCTGGGTAGAAGAATCAAGGTTTAAGGTAAGAGGGATAAGGTTTAATAGGAACCTGGGGCAACTTTCTCACTCAGAGGGTAGTGGGTGTATGGAATGAGCTGAATGAGAGGAGGTAGTTGAGGTAGGTACTATAACAGCATTTAAAAGACATTTGGATGGGTAACGGATAGGAAAGGTTTAGAGGGATATGGACCAAACATGAGAAATGGGACAAACATAGATTGGGCTACTTGGTCAGCAGAGACAAGTAGGGATGAAGGGAGACAAAAGTGCTGGAGAAACTCAGCGGGTGAGGCAGCATCTGTGGAGCGAAGGAAATAGGCAACGTTTCGGGCCGAAACCCTTCTTCAGTCTTTAGGGATGAAGGGCCTGTTTCTGTGCTGTATAACTCTATGACTTGGCTCCGAGAGAGGGAATGGGACTGATTGGATCGTTCTGATTGCCGAATGACCTTATTTCTGTCATAAATGAAATATGAGTCTGAAGCAGGGTCTCAACTCAAAACATCGCCTGTTCCTTCTCTCCAGAGATGTTGCCTGTCCAGCTGAGTTACTCCAGCATTATGTGTCTATCTTTGGTGCAAACCAGCATCTGCAGTTCCTTCCGACATATAAGGAAATACGAATCTGCTCAAAGGTGATTCAGGAGTATTTTTGTGCTGTCCAACTTTTATTTCTCAATGTTTACGTTTATCTTTCAACAAATTTGATGAATTCGCTGTGGATCGCTAATTCCTCTTCTCATTTCATGTTTTGCTTAACTAAATTTAAATCCTGAGTTTCAGATTAATTCTCCTCTCTAAAATTAAATCGTCCTATGGTGAGCACTATTACAATATGTTCCCTTAATATCAGATCGTTAACCAATTCTGGCTCATTACTCATCACCAAATTTACTATAGGCTGTTCCGATGTTGATTGTATAACATTTTGTTCCAGTAAACTATCCTGAATACATTCCACAAATGTAATGCCTCTCTGACGCGGGCTGATCAACCTTCTAATCTTCATGAAAACGTCACTTTTGCTGCATAGTTTCCCAGATCACAGATTTGTACTGCACCTAATCTCCCTCCACAGCCAGCAAAGTTTGGTTTAGTTTTAGTCCAGGGAAACAGCGCGGAAACAGGCCCTTCGGCCCACCGGATCTGCACCGACCAGCGATCCCCGCACACTTGGAAACCTGAACGGAAACCTCTGGAGACTTTGCGCCCCACCCAAGGTTTCTGTGCAGTTCCTGAAGGTTTTTGTCAGTCTCCCTACCTGCTTCCACTACCTGCAACCTCCGACAACCACCTGCAACCTGCACGGAAACCTTGGGTGGGGTGCAAAGTCTCCAGAGGTTTCTGTTCAGGTTTCCTAAGTGGGACAGGGGCATTACACTACCCTACACACACACTAGGGAAAATGTTGCATTTTTATACCAAGCCAAGACCTTTGTACGTCTTTGGAGCGTGGGAGGAAACCGAAGATCTTGGAGAAGACCTGTGCGGGTCACGGGGAGAACGTACAAACTCCGGAAACAGACAAGCACCCGTAGCCAGGATCGAACCCAGGTCTCTGGCACAGTAAGGGCTGTAGCTCTACTGCTGTGCCACTATGCCACACTTGTCATATGTAGGTTAACACAGGGTCAACGGTACAATGAAATGTGTTCGACAAGACAACGGGTCACCTCAGCAATGATATTACAAGGATAAAATTAAGGTAAACAAAGATAAGATGAAAGTGACATTGGTAGGAAAAAGATAATAATAAGTAAAATAATCAACATATATGATGTGTTTATGAGTTCAGAAGCCTGAAGGCCTGATGATAAAAACTGTTCTTAAGTCTGGTGGTACGTGCAGCCATGCTCCTGTATCGTCTGCCTGACGGTAACAAGGAGAACAGTCTGCGTGCTGGGTGGCTGTGGTCCTTGATGATGCTGTGTGCCTTCCGGTGAAAAATGTCCTGAATGGCCGGGAGACAGTTCAGGACATTTTCCACATTTTCCAATTTAGTTGAGAGATACAGCAGTGAAACTGACCCTTTGGCCCACTGACTCCATGGCGACCAATGATCACCAGTCCATATTAGTCCTACAGTATGTTATCCCACTTTTGCATTCACTCCCTACACACTAGGGCCAGTTTACAGGGGCCAATTAACCTACAAACTCGCACGGCTTTTGGATGTGCAAGGAAATTGGAGCAACCGTAGGGAACCCACACGGTCACAGGGAGAATGATACGGAATCTTGAAAGCCCACACTACCAGACTCAGGAACAGCTTCTGAACGGTTCTTCCATTAGCTAGGGTACCGTCCGATTCACCTCTACCCCATTGTGGACATTGGACTTTGTCTATGGAACTGATGCACTATGATGCTGAGAACTACATTCTGCACTCTGTCTCTTCCCCTTTGGTCTACCTATTGTACTCGCTAGAATTTAGTAGATTGAGGGGGGATCTTATAGAAACGTACAAAACTCTTAAGGGGTTGGACAGGCTAGATGCAGGAAGATTGTTCCCGATGTTGGGGAAGTCCAGAACAAGGGGTCACAGTTTAAGGATAAGGGGGAAGTCTTTTAGGACCGAGATGAGAAAAACTTTTTTCACACAGAGAGTGGTGAATCTGTGGAATTCTCTGCCACAGAAGGTAGTTGAGGCCAGTTCATTGGCTATATTTAAGAGGGAGTTAGATGTGGCCAGTGTGGCTAAAGGGATCAGGGGGTATGGAGAGAAGGCAGGTACAGGATACTGAGTTGGATGATCAGCCATGATCATATTGAATGGCGGTGCAGGCTCGAAGGGCCGAATGGCCTACTCCTGCACCTATTTTCTATGTTTCTATGTTTCCATGTACTTGAGTTTGGTATTATTGTATTAATGTATTGTTTTATCTGATTTAATTGGGTTCCATGCAAAACAAAGCTTTTCACTGTACCTCACTACATGTGACAATAATAATCCTAAACCTAAATTACTACTTCTGCTTATTCTCAGAATTGGATGTATCTTTCAATTGTTGCCCATGCTTCCAGTTGCCAAGGCTCTTAATCTGAATTCCCTTCCTAAATATCTCGCTTCCTTCTTTAAGATGTCCTTTCACACTGAATTCATTAACATATTCAGTCATCAGTGTCCTTAAAGAGATCAAGATGAGATTTTGTTTGATATCTCGGGAACCTCTGCTTATATTAACAATGGGAACCATTACTCCAGTACCCTTTTCAGGCATAATAACCTTAAATATCAGTCTGAAGAAGGGTCTCGACCCAAAACGTCGCCCATTCCTTCTCTCCAGAGATGCTGCTTCACCCGCTGAGTTACTCCAGCATTTTGTGTCTACCTTAAATATCAGGCATATGTTTTTGGGGTTAATGGCCCAAGAAAGGCCGAAGATGGTATTATTTGTTTTCTTTGAGTATAGTCGAGAGATACAGCGCAGAAACATGCCCTTCGGTCCACAGAGTCCGCACCGACCAGCGTTCCCCGCACATTAACACTATCCTGCACACCCTAGGGACAATTTTACATTTATACCAAGCCAATTAACCTACAAACCTGTGCGTCTTTGGGGTGTGGGAGGAAACTGGAGAAAACCCACGCAGGTCACGTGGAGAACGTACAAACTCCCTACAGACAGCACCCGTAGTCAGGATCGAACCCGGGTCTCTGGCGCTGTGAGGCAGTAGCTCTACCGCTACACCACCGTGCCGCCCTTGTTTTCTGGTCAACAATGGTGCTGGTTTCCTTTACTCTTCCCAGCCGTCGTTGAGTTATTTTGGTAACAATCATTTCAAATATAGTTGCAATAAAGAAAAATGGACACTGATCAAGGGGGAGTGAATATTCCAAAAGGGGATTTGAGGTGCCTTTTGAAGCAAGAGACAGAGAATGGGCTCTGGTTAAGTTACTTTTGTGATAGAATTTGCAAGACGTCAGGAGTGACCTGGAGATAACAACAACAGACGTTTTCAGGTCAGATACAAGAGAGCAGGTCCAGAATGAAACTATTTGCTTTCAGTGAATAAACTATATTGAGTACAAAGCCAGAGAGATCGCTTCAGCCCAGACAAGCCTAGCTTTTCGACCAACATGCCATCGAGTCTTGATTGTTTGTTCTGATCGGTAGTATTAACCATATAACAATAAGAACCATATAACAATTACAGCACGGAAACAGGCCATCTCGGCCCTTCTAGTCCATGCCGAACACTTATTTTCCCCTAGTCCCATCTACCTGCACTCAGACCATAACCCTCCATTCCTTTCCCGTCCATATAATTATCCAATTTATTTTTAAATGATAAAATCGAACCTGCCTCCACCATCTCCACTGTAAGCTCATTCCACACAGCTACCACTCTCTGAGTAAAGAAGTTCCCCCTCATGTTACCCCTAAACTTCTGTCCCTTAATTCTCAAGTCATGTCCTCTTGTTTGAATCTTCCCTACTCTCAGTGGGAAAAGCTTATCCACGTCAACTCTGTCTATCCCTCTCATCATTTTAAAGACCTCTATCAAGTATTATTTCATTTCATTTCATTTCAATTAGGAACAAGCTTGTGCTCTGGTCTTATCGGTTGTTTCACCTGGCTGGCAGCGTCCAAACGGAGATACTAAATGTAGAAAGAAAACACTGAGTCATCATATCCTCCTTGCACGGCTATCAGTCAACAGCACGATCCTTTACAGCCAATGCGAATGTTTCCATGCTGATATACGTACATGATCCCTTGCCCAAACTCGAGTGATATATGGACAGAAAGTGCAATTAAACTTTCGCTTTGGAGCAGATTCTGACTGGAGTTTGAATCACAAAACAGGCTCCGGTCCAGATGACTTTCCTCGAGCCTCTCAGGTAGTGTTGATTCAGTGTTCAAACAGTTCCATGTCATAGTGTACTTTCAATAATTTCTAGGCTTCAGCACACAAGGTGCTTGTCAGAATTAGACTCCTCTAGCAGTTGCTTGGTTTGACATGTACTATACATTCCAATTGAGTTATTTCATGCTATGTGGGATTTCTAAATTATTACAGTAAATTGGTTACTTGCTTTATTGACTGTTACATGGTTCAGACTCAATCAGTCTTTAGAAGGGTCCCGACCTGAAATGCCATCTATCCTTGCTCTCCAGGGATGCTGCCTGGGCCCGTTGAGTTACTCCAGTATTTTGTATCTTTCCTTGGTAAACCAGCATCTGCAATTCCTTGGGGACGATTTCAACTGTTTGTGCAATGGTTGCACCTTGGCTGGTGTACTACGTCTCTCCAAGTGATGCATTCCTAATTATTTAGAGACACAGCATGGAAACAGGCCCTTCGGCCCATCGAGTCCACACCGACCAGCCATCACCCAGTACATTAGCACTATCCTACACACATAGAAACATAGAAACATAGAAAATAGGTGCAGGAGTAGGCCATTCGGTCCTTCGAGCCTGCACCGCCATTCAATATGATCATGGCTGATCATCCAACTCAGTATCCTGTACCTGCCTTCTCTCCATACCCACTGATACTTTTAGCCACAAGGGCCACATCTAACTCCCTCTTAAATATAGCCAATGAACTGGCCTTAACTACCTTCTGTGGCAGAGAATTCCAGAGAATTTCACTCTCTGTGTGAAAAATGTGTGAAAAAAGTCAGGATCGAACCAGTGTCTCTGGCGCTGTGTGAGGCGGCAACTCTACCAACTTGCCACTGTGCCGCCCAGACTATTATTAATAGGTTTCAGGAAAGTTTTGGAAATAAATCGTAGTTCAGAAGGGATTACATCTGGAAGTGTTTGGGTTGAGGAACAGTTTGAATGAGTAGGTTTAGATTGAAAAGAATATCATTGTGCATTGGCAACGTGGCAACTAATCCATTGGTTTAGTTGTTTCTTGGTATCATTATTTATTAGAACAAACACCTGCCTGTGATTGCCTAAGCAGTTAATTGTCCTTTATTAAAGGAAACAATATTGTTGTCAAAGCAAACATACTGGAGTAACTCAACAAATCTGGCAGCGTCTCTGGAGAATATGGATAGGTGATGTTTCGGGACAGGACTGATGAGTCTGATCCATGTCTGATCAGTCTGAAGCAGCGTCCTGACCCGAAAAGTCACCTACATGTTCTCCAGCTATGCCGCCTGACCTGTTGAGTTACTCCAGCACATTGTGTCTTTTTTTACAAACCAGCATCTGCAATTGTTTGTCTCTGTGTATGTTTGTTGAGGTTAGTCGGTGGGGAAGGAAAACAGATGGAATATTTATTTTACAATTTGCAGCAGCCAATTAACCTACAAACCTGCACGTCTTTGGAATGTGGGAGGAAACCAGAGCACCCGGAGAAAACCCACGCAGTCACAGGGAGAAGGTACAGGACCCGGGTCACTGGCGCTGTAAGGCAGATGCTGTTCCTCTGCACTGCAGTGCCACCAAAGTTAAATGATTACACT
Organism: Amblyraja radiata; assembly: GCF_010909765.2. Lineage (NCBI taxonomy): Eukaryota > Metazoa > Chordata > Chondrichthyes > Rajiformes > Rajidae > Amblyraja > Amblyraja radiata. Next base: position 33,928,144 of record NC_045977.1, on the reverse strand, counting down.
TGGCCAAACTGGAATTGCTCCTCAGCCCCTCAGACTTGGAGAGGGGAGGGGAGTGGAAAATAACCTTTTAAATACTGGATCAGATGAGACCTTTAGTGTAGTTCAAAGGCCTGCATCAGTGTAAATGTCCCAGAAGTGTGTTGTTGATAAAATGGGTGCATAAGAGACTGTACATGCGGAAACTGAGGCTGGAGTATTACAGGTCCGTTTTTGTAAGGAGAAGTTCAGACTATTCAGTGGAGTTAATTGACTGTAGAAATGTAGAGAATGGTGTTGCATGAAGGAAAGATTTATATATTGGACTCAAAACAATGAATACTTTTAACTTCATTTCCTAAAACCTCCTGCCAAGCTCCGCAATCTTACGAAATTTAGGTGAGAACGGCATGGTGGCGCATTGGTAGAGTTGCTGCCTTGCAGCACTAGGGACCTGGGTTCGATCCTGACTACGGGTGCTGTCTACACGGAACTCTTTCCAAGAGAGAGTTAGATTTAGCTCTTAGGGCTAAATGAATCAAGGGATATGGGAAAACAGCAGGAACGGACGGGCTACTGATTTTAGATGATCAGCCGTGATCATAGTGAATGGCAGTGCTGGCTCGATGGGCCGAATGGCCTTCTCCAGCACCTATCTTTTATGTTTCCATGTTTTCCTGGGCTGTACTTTTCTAGGGTTCTATTATTGAGATTCTTCTTTCATATTCAGTGTGTCACCTCTTACTGGCGATGAGCACATTATCCACCATTTAATTGAACTCTTCCCATGTGCTGGAAGTGACCTTGAGATAACAGAACACAAGCTTCATATCAGATGTACATAGAAAACATAGAAACATAGAAATTAGGTGCAGGAGTAGGCCATTCGGCCCTTCGAGCCTGCACCGCCATTCAATATGATCATGGCTGATCATCCAACTCAGTATCCCGTACCTGCCTTCTCTCCATACCCTCTGATCCCCTTAGCCACAAGGGCCACATCTAACTCCCTCTTAAATATAGCCAATGAACTGGCCTCGACTACCCTCTGTGGCAGGGAGTTCCAGAGATTCACCACTCTCTGTGTGAAAAAAGTTCTTCTCATCTCGGTTTTAAAGGATTTCCCCCTTATCCTTAAGCTGTGACCCCTTGTCCTGGACTTCCCCAACATCGGGAGCAATCTTCCTGCATCTAGCCTCCCCATCTAGGGTGGGGAGTTTATATCAGACACAGTACAGTAAGTCCACTCTGGAATGCATTATTTTCATCTCACAACATATTTTAAATTCAGAACGTGAGAAGCAATAGTAGAGGTGCTGCCTCACAGTTGCCAAACGACCAGGTTCGCTCCTCACCTTGGGTGCTATGTCTGTGGTGTTTGCACGTTCTCCATGAGAGTTCGTAGGTTTCCTCCAGTTGCTCTAGTTTCCTCCCTCATCTCAAAGACGTGCAGGCTTCTGTAAATTGTGCCCAGTGTCTAAGATAGAACAAGTGGACGTGTGATCGTGGTTGGCATGGATTCGGCGGGCGAAGGGCCTGTTTCCACGCTGTAGGTAGTGGATGAGAAGGTGGGATAACATGGGACTAGAGTGTGCAGGTGATCGATGGTCGGTGTGGACTCGGTAGGCCAAAGAATCTCACATAATATGGGAAGAGGTCCACAGTTTTCAGCCACTTTTTCGCCGTGGAACCTTGTCGTGGGGAAGTATTGTGCGGGAGGCAGCGGTTGGGAGATATTTACAGACGTCCTTTGGTTGTTTCCATGCTGTATCTTTAAACTAAACTAAAATCACCCCAGATGATGTCTCCCCTGGATGTCCCCAACACTTCAAGCAATACTAGCGTAGTTGGGACATGTTGGCCGGTATGGGCAAGTTGGGCCGAAAGGCCTGTTTCCACACTATGACTCTATGATACTATCCCTGGGTGAGTTAGCAGATAATTTGAAGCCGTTCAAAAATTCTCCAGCATAGCATAGCATGTTCCATTTCCACTTCAATGCATCTCAAGAAACAGATTAGATCGTCTAAATATCATTGCAATATTAATATAAAATAGAAGTCTCTAGTTAGCCTCCTGTCACACCCCATACATTTCAATGAGCCTAATCCACTTTTCAAGATCCATGTCCTTTTAGTTTTGTCAATATGCCGCATCTTATTGAAGCCAAACTCCACTATGTCTTGCATTCCCCTGCTGCTTGTACCTGACAAATCATCCACTCACAGTCGGCAAAAATGAATCTTAGAAGTCACAGAGATAAACCTTTACACAGTGGCCATTTGCAGCTTTTTTTAGGTCCACATTTGCCAATCAAGGACACACCTTAACCTGTTCACCGCCAAGGTTTTAGTTTTCACTATTGGCCATGACCTGGGTATACTCGGTGATGGCGCTGAACTGGTTAATTTGGAGGGTAGAAGCCTTCTTCTCCCCATTGGATTGCAACCTTGTCGTGGTCGGGGAGCTTGTGTCTCCGATGCCAGTGGGAGATTTGTCTCCTGTTAGGGTCTCCCATGCTGGACAGGTCGAAGGGTAGAGGTGAGACGAAGAGCGATCCACTGGTCCTCCAGGTTGGGGGTCGAGCACAGGGCTAACAACCCTGTCTCGTAAAACAAATATGTTACGGAAACAGCAACTGAAGGAATCAACAAGAACCTTCGTTACTGCCCTACATGCCAGGAGGCACAATAGGCAGCAAGTAAATAAGTAAGTAAGAAGCGTTCTAGAGTGTTGTTAGCAGCATGCACAACCGCAACCAGCCTTTGCCATAGAGTTTCGAGACATTCGTTGTGGTTTTTCTTATTGGTATTGGGGCGGTACAGTGGCTGCTGCCTTACGGCGCCAGAGTCCCGGGTTCGATCCCAACCACGGGTGCCGTCTGTACGAAGTTTGCACCTTCTCCCCGTGACCTGCGTGGATTTTCTCCGGGTGCTCTGGTTTCCTCCCGTACTCCAAAGACGTACACATTTGTCGGTTAATCGGCTTCGGTGCAATTATAAATTGTCCCTAGTGTGTAGGATGGTGCTAGTGTACCGGGTGATCTTTGGTCGGCACGGACTCGGTGGGCCGAAGGGCCTATTTCCGTCCTGTATCTCTGCAGCCTAAAGTCGACAGTAAACCTCAGGGATGGAAGTTCTTTGTGCAAGGTCGGTATGGAAATATCTCTTGTGTAACACTGGGCAACATTACTGCTGAAGAACATGGCACAAAACAGGTGCGGCCTACTTATTACGGTGGAAACGTCCTTACTGTGAACGGTTTGCCTTTTTAGTGCTTAACCTGGCATGAACTCACAATACTTGTCAAATTCTTAAGAGTTTCAACCTGACATCTGTGGTCTATGGTGCACAATCCAGCCAGCTCCCTAAGAGCCTTTGAGAGC